>NW_027096075.1:0-237724 GCF_040115645.1 Euwallacea fornicatus | reverse complement strand
TATCAATCCTGAGTTTCAAAATCGTCACATCCGTGAAATCGGCGACTTTCGTCGGAAATTGACCGTTAGCCATGCTTTACGTTATTTCAACAACGCTACGAGCAATTTTGTTAAAATCGTCTCCTTTTAGCAAAATAAGCCTAATGGGGCCATAAACGACAAATTGCCAATTCGGCTGTCCTAGAACAGTCAGTTTTTGTCCAAATCCTGTAAATCGCACGATTTAGGGCTATTTCCATCATTTCGATCAATCCTGAGTTTCAAAATCGTCCATTCCTTGAAATCGGCGACTTTCGTCGGAAATTAACCTTTAACCATGCTTTGACGTTATTTCAACAACGCTACGAGCAATTTTGTACAAATCGGCTCCTTTCAGCAAAATAAGCCTAATGGGGCCTTAAACGACAAATCGTCAACTTGGCTGTCCTAGAACAGTCAGTTTTTGTCCAAATCCAGTAAATCGCACGATTTAGGGCTATTTCCATCATTTCGATCAATCCTGAGTTTCAAAATCGCAAATTCCGTGAAATCGGCGACTTTCGTCGGAAATTGACCGTTAGCCATGCTTTGACGTTATTTCAACAACGCTGCGAGTAATGTTGTTCAAATCGTCTCCTATTAGCAATATAAGCCTAATGGGGCCATAAACGAAAAATTGCCAATTCGGCTGTCCTAGAACAGTCAGTTTTTGTCCAAATCGTGTAAATCGCACGATTTAGGGCTATTTCCATCATTTCGATCAATCCTGAGTTTTAAAATCGTCAATTTCGCGAAATCGGCAACTTTCGTCGGAAATTGACTTTTAACCATGCTTTGACGTTATTTCAACAACGCTGCGAGTAATGTTGTTCAAATCGTCTCCTTTTAGCAAAATAAGCCTAATGGGGCCAAAAACGACAAATTGCCAATTCGGCTGTCCTAGAACCGTCAGTTTTTGTCCAAATCGTGTAAATCGCACGATTTAGGGCTATTTCCATCATTTCGATCAATCCTGAGTTTCAAAATCGTCACATCCGTGAAATCGGCGACTTTCGTCGGAAATTGACCGTTAGCCATGCTTTACGTTATTTCAACAACGCTACGAGCAATTTTGTTAAAATCGTCTCCTTTTAGCAAAATAAGCCTAATGGGGCCATAAACGACAAATTGCCAATTCGGCTGTCCTAGAACAGTCAGTTTTTGTCCAAATCCTGTAAATCGCACGATTTAGGGCTATTTCCATCATTTCGATCAATCCTGAGTTTTAAAATCGTCAATTCCGCGAAATCGGCAACTTTCGTCGGAAATTGACCGTTAACCATGTTTTGACGTTATTTCAACAACGCTGCGAGGAATTTTGTTCAAATCGTCTCCTATTAGCAATATAAGCCTAATGGGGCCATAAACGAAAAATTGCCAATTCGGCTGTCCTAGAACAGTCAGTTTTTGTCCAAATCGTGTAAATCGCACGATTTAGGGCTATTTCCATCATTTCGATCAATCCTGAGTTTTAAAATCGTCAATTCCGCGAAATCGGCAACTTTCGTCGGAAATTGACCATTAACCATGTTTTGAGGTTATTTCAACAACGCTGCGAGTAATGTTGTTCAAATCGTCTCCTTTTAGCAAAATAAGCCTAATGGGGCCAAAAACGACAAATTGCCAATTCGGCTGTCCTAGAACAGTCAGTTTTTGTCCAAATCGTGTAAATCGCACGATTTAGGGCAATTTCCATCATTTCGATCAATCCTGAGTTTCAAAATCGTCAATTCCGCGAAATCGGCGACTTTCGTCGGAAATTGACCGTTAACCATGTTTTGACGTTATTTCAACAACGCTACGAGCAATTTTGTTCAAATCGTCTCCTTTTAGCAAAATAAGCCTAATGGGGCCTTAAACGACAAATCGTCAACTTGGCTGTCCTAGAACAGTCAGCTTTTGTCCAAATCGTGTAAATCGCATGATTTAGGGCTATTTCCTTCATTTCGATCAATCCTGAGTTTCAAAATCAACAATTCCGTGAAATCGGCGAGTTTCGTCGGAAATTAACCTTTAACCATGCTTTAACGTTATTTCAACAACGCTGCGAGTAATGTTGTTCAAATCGTCTCCTTTTAGCAATATAAGCCTAATGGGGCCATAAACGATAAATTCCCAATTCAGCTGTCCTAGAACAGTCAGTTTTTGTCCAAATCCTGTAAATCGCACGATTTAGGGCTATTTCCATCATTTCGATCAATCCTGAGTTTCAAAATCGCCAATTCCGTGAAATCGGCGACTTTCGTCGGAAATTGACCGTTAGCCATGCTTTGACGTTATTTCAACAACGCTACGAGCAATTTTGTTCGAATTGTCTCCTTTTAGCAAAATAAGCCTAATGGGGCCATAAACGACAAATTGCCAATTCGGCTGCGCTAGAACTGTCAGTTTTTGTCCAAATCCTGTAAATCGCACGATTTAGGGCTATTTCCATCATTTCGATCAATCCTGAGTTTTAAAATCGTCCATTCCTTGAAATCGGCGAGTTTCGTCGGAAATTGACCTTTAACCATGCTTTAACGTTATTTCAACAACGCTACGAGCAATTTTGTACAAGTCGTCTCCTTTTAGCAAAATAAGCCTAATGGGGCCATAAACGAAAAATTGCCAATTCGGCTGCGCTAGAACTGTCAGTTTTTGTCCAAATCTTGTAAATCGCACGATTTAGGGCTATTTCCATCATTTCGATCAATCCTGAGTTTCAAAATCGTCACATCCGTGAAATCGGCGACTTTCGTCGGAAATTGACTTTTAACCATGCTTTGACGTTATTTCAACAACGCTGCGAGTAATGTTGTTCAAATCGTCTCCTTTTAGCAAAATAAGCCTAATGGGGCCAAAAACGACAAATTGCCAATTCGGCTGTCCTAGAACAGTCAGTTTTTGTCCAAATCGTGTAAATCGCACGAGTTAGGGCTATTTCCATCATTTCGATCAATCCTGCGATTCAAAATCGTCAATTCCGCGAAATCGGCGACTTTCGTCGGAAATTGACTTTTAACCATGCTTTGACGTTATTTCAACAACGCTGCGAGTAATGTTGTTCAAATCGTCTCCTTTTAGCAATATAAGCCTAATGGGGCCAAAAACGACAAATTGCCAATTCGGCTGTCCTAGAACAGTCAGTTTTTGTCCAAATCCTGTAAATCGCACGATTTAGGGCTATTTCCATCATTTCGATCAATCCTGAGTTTCAAAATCGTCCATTCCTTGAAATCGGCGACTTTCGTCGGAAATTGACCGTTAGCCATGCTTTGACGTTATTTCAACAACGCTACGAGCAATTTTGTTCGAATTGTCTCCTTTTAGCAAAATAAGCCTAATGGGGCCATAAACGACAAATTGCCAATTCGGCTGCGCTAGAACTGTCAGTTTTTGTCCAAATCCTGTAAATCGCACGATTTAGGGCTATTTCCATCATTTCGATCAATCCTGAGTTTTAAAATCGTCCATTCCTTGAAATCGGCGAGTTTCGTCGGAAATTGACCTTTAACCATGCTTTAACGTTATTTCAACAACGCTACGAGCAATTTTGTACAAGTCGTCTTCTTTTAGCAAAATAAGCCTAATGGGGCCATAAACGACAAATTGCCAATTCGGCTGGCCTAGAACAGTCAGTTTTTGTCCAAATCCTGTAAATCGCACGATTTAGGGCTATTTCCATCATTTCGATCAATCCTGAGTTTCAAAATCGTCCATTCCTTGAAATCGGCGACTTTCGTCGGAAATTGACCTTTAACCATGCTTTGACGTTATTTCAACAACGCTACGAGCAATTTTGTACAAATCGGCTCCTTTCAGCAAAATAAGCCTAATGGGGCCTTAAACGACAAATCGTCAACTTGGCTGTCCTAGAACAGTCAGTTTTTGTCCAAATCCTGTAAATCGCACGATTTAGGGCTATTTCCATCATTTCGATCAATCCTGAGTTTCAAAATCGCCAATTCCGTGAAATCGGCGACTTTCGTCGGAAATTGACATTTAACCATGCTTTGACGTTATTTCAACAACGCTACGAGCAATTTTGTTCAAATCGTCTCCTTTTAGCAAAATAAGCCTAATGGGGCTTTAAACGACAAATCGTCAACTTGGCTGTCCTAGAACAGTCAGTTTTTGTCCAAATCGTGTAAATCGCACGATTTAGGGCTATTTCCATCATTTCGATCAATCCTGAGTTTTAAAATCGTCAATTCCGTGAAATCGGCAACTTTCGTCGGAAATTGACCATTAACCATGTTTTGAGGTTATTTCAACAACGCTGCGAGTAATGTTGTTCAAATCGTCTCCTTTTAGCAAAATAAGCCTAATGGGGCCATAAACGAAAAATTGCCAATTCGGCTGTCCTAGAACAGTCAGTTTTTGTCCAAATCGTGTAAATCGCACGATTTAGGGCTATTTCCATCATTTCGATCAATCCTGAGTTTTAAAATCAACAATTTCGCGAAATCAGCGTCTTTCGTCGGAAATTGACCTTTAACCATGTTTTGTCGTTATTTCAACAACGCTACGAGTAATTTTGTTCAAATCGTCTCCTTTTAGCAAAATAAGCCTAATGGGGCCTTAAACGACAAATCGTCAACTTGGCTGTCCTAGAACTGTCAGTTTTTGTCCAAATCCTGTAAATCGCACGATTTAGGGCTATTTCCATCATTTCGATCAATCCTGAGTTTCAAAATCGTCCATTCCTTGAAATCGGCGACTTTCGTCGGAAATTGACCTTTAACCATGCTTTGACGTTATTTCAACAACGCTACGAGCAATTTTGTACAAATCGGCTCCCTTCAGCAAAATAAGCCTAATGGGGCCTTAAACGACAAATCGTCAACTTGGCTGTCCTAGAACAGTCAGTTTTTGTCCAAATCGTGTAAATCGCACGATTTAGGGCTATTTCCATCATTTCGATCAATCCTGAGTTTTAAAATCGTCAATTCCGCGAAATCGGCAACTTTCGTCGGAAATTGACCATTAACCATGTTTTGAGGTTATTTCAACAACGCTGCGAGTAATGTTGTTCAAATCGTCTCCTTTTAGCAAAATAAGCCTAATGGGGCCAAAAACGACAAATTGCCAATTCGGCTGTCCTAGAACAGTCAGTTTTTGTCCAAATCGTGTAAATCGCACGATTTAGGGCAATTTCCATCATTTCGATCAATCCTGAGTTTCAAAATCGTCAATTCCGCGAAATCGGCGACTTTCGTCGGAAATTGACCTTTAACCATGTTTTGACGTTATTTCAACAACGCTACGAGTAATTTTGTTCAAATCGTCTCCTTTTAGCAAAATAAGCCTAATGGGGCCATAAACGACAAATTGTCAATTCGGCTGTCTTAGAACAGTCAGTTTTTGTCCAAATCCTGTAAATCGCACGATTTAGGGCTATTTCCATCATTTCGATCAATCCTGAGTTTCAAAATCGTCACATCCGTGAAATCGGCGACTTTCGTCGGAAATTGACCGTTAGCCATGCTTTACGTTATTTCAACAACGCTACGAGCAATTTTGTTAAAATCGTCTCCTTTTAGCAAAATAAGCCTAATGGGGCCATAAACGACAAATTGCCAATTCGGCTGTCCTAGAACAGTCAGTTTTTGTCCAAATCCTGTAAATCGCACGATTTAGGGCTATTTCCATCATTTCGATCAATCCTGAGTTTCAAAATCGTCCATTCCTTGAAATCGGCGACTTTCGTCGGAAATTAACCTTTAACCATGCTTTGACGTTATTTCAACAACGCTACGAGCAATTTTGTACAAATCGGCTCCTTTCAGCAAAATAAGCCTAATGGGGCCTTAAACGACAAATCGTCAACTTGGCTGTCCTAGAACAGTCAGTTTTTGTCCAAATCGTGTAAATCGCATGATTTAGGGCTATTTCCTTCATTTCGATCAATCCTGAGTTTCAAAATCGCCAATTCCGTGAAATCGGCGACTTTCGTCGGAAATTGACCGTTAGCCATGCTTTGACGTTATTTCAACAACGCTGCGAGTAATGTTGTTGAAATCGTCTCCTTTTAGCAATATAAGCCTAATGGGGCCATAAACGATAAATTCCCAATTCAGCTGTCCTAGAACAGTCAGTTTTTGTCCAAATCCTGTAAATCGCACGATTTAGGGCTATTTCCATCATTTCGATCAATCCTGAGTTTCAAAATCGCCAATTCCGTGAAATCGGCGACTTTCATCGGAAATTGACCGTTAGCCATGCTTTGACGTTATTTCAACAACGCTACGAGCAATTTTGTTCGAATTGTCTCCTTTTAGCAAAATAAGCGTAATGGGGCCATAAACGACAAATTGCCAATTCGGCTGCGCTAGAACTGTCAGTTTTTGTCCAAATCCTGTAAATCGCACGATTTAGGGCTATTTCCATCATTTCGATCAATCCTGAGTTTTAAAATCGTCCATTCCTTGAAATCGGCGAGTTTCGTCGGAAATTGACCTTTAACCATGCTTTAACGTTATTTCAACAACGCTACGAGCAATTTTGTACAAGTCGTCTCCTTTTAGCAAAATAAGCCTAATGGGGCCATAAACGAAAAATTGCCAATTCGGCTGCGCTAGAACTGTCAGTTTTTGTCCAAATCTTGTAAATCGCACGATTTAGGGCTATTTCCATCATTTCGATCAATCCTGAGTTTCAAAATCGTCACATCCGTGAAATCGGCGACTTTCGTCGGAAATTGACTTTTAACCATGCTTTGACGTTATTTCAACAACGCTGCGAGTAATGTTGTTCAAATCGTCTCCTTTTAGCAAAATAAGCCTAATGGGGCCAAAAACGACAAATTGCCAATTCGGCTGTCCTAGAACAGTCAGTTTTTGTCCAAATCGTGTAAATCGCACGAGTTAGGGCTATTTCCATCATTTCGATCAATCCTGCGATTCAAAATCGTCAATTCCGCGAAATCGGCGACTTTCGTCGGAAATTGACTTTTAACCATGCTTTGACGTTATTTCAACAACGCTGCGAGTAATGTTGTTCAAATCGTCTCCTTTTAGCAATATAAGCCTAATGGGGCCATAAACGACAAATTGCCAATTCGGCTGTCCTAGAACAGTCAGTTTTTGTCCAAATCCTGTAAATCGCACGATTTAGGGCTATTTCCATCATTTCGATCAATCCTGAGTTTCAAAATCGTCCATTCCTTGAAATCGGCGACTTTCGTCGGAAATTGACCGTTAGCCATGCTTTGACGTTATTTCAACAACGCTACGAGCAATTTTGTTCGAATTGTCTCCTTTTAGCAAAATAAGCCTAATGGGGCCATAAACGACAAATTGCCAATTCGGCTGCGCTAGAACTGTCAGTTTTTGTCCAAATCCTGTAAATCGCACGATTTAGGGCTATTTCCATCATTTCGATCAATCCTGAGTTTTAAAATCGTCCATTCCTTGAAATCGGCGAGTTTCGTCGGAAATTGACCTTTAACCATGCTTTAACGTTATTTCAACAACGCTACGAGCAATTTTGTACAAGTCGTCTTCTTTTAGCAAAATAAGCCTAATGGGGCCATAAACGACAAATTGCCAATTCGGCTGGCCTAGAACAGTCAGTTTTTGTCCAAATCCTGTAAATCGCACGATTTAGGGCTATTTCCATCATTTCGATCAATCCTGAGTTTCAAAATCGTCCATTCCTTGAAATCGGCGACTTTCGTCGGAAATTGACCTTTAACCATGCTTTGACGTTATTTCAACAACGCTACGAGCAATTTTGTACAAATCGGCTCCTTTCAGCAAAATAAGCCTAATGGGGCCTTAAACGACAAATCGTCAACTTGGCTGTCCTAGAACAGTCAGTTTTTGTCCAAATCCTGTAAATCGCACGATTTAGGGCTATTTCCATCATTTCGATCAATCCTGAGTTTCAAAATCGCCAATTCCGTGAAATCGGCGACTTTCGTCGGAAATTGACATTTAACCATGCTTTGACGTTATTTCAACAACGCTGCGAGTAATGTTGTTCAAATCGTCTCCTTTTAGCAAAATAAGCCTAATGGGGCCAAAAACGACAAATTGCCAATTCGGCTGTCCTAGAACAGTCAGTTTTTGTCCAAATCGTGTAAATCGCACGATTTAGGGCTATTTCCATCATTTCGATCAATCCTGAGTTTCAAAATCGTCCATTCCTTGAAATCGGCGAGTTTCGTCGGAAATTGACCGTTAACCATGTTTTGACGTTATTTCAACAACGCTGCGAGTAATGTTGTTCAAATCGTCTCCTTTTAGCAAAATAAGCCTAATGGGGCCATAAACGAAAAATTGCCAATTCGGCTGCGCTAGAACTGTCAGTTTTTGTCCAAATCTTGTAAATCGCACGATTTAGGGCTATTTCCATCATTTCGATCAATCCTGAGTTTCAAAATCGTCACATCCGTGAAATCGGCGACTTTCGTCGGAAATTGACTTTTAACCATGCTTTGACGTTATTTCAACAACGCTGCGAGTAATGTTGTTCAAATCGTCTCCTTTTAGCAAAATAAGCCTAATGGGGCCAAAAACGACAAATTGCCAATTCGGCTGTCCTAGAACAGTCAGTTTTTGTCCAAATCGTGTAAATCGCACGAGTTAGGGCTATTTCCATCATTTCGATCAATCCTGCGATTCAAAATCGTCAATTCCGCGAAATCGGCGACTTTCGTCGGAAATTGACTTTTAACCATGCTTTGACGTTATTTCAACAACGCTGCGAGTAATGTTGTTCAAATCGTCTCCTTTTAGCAAAATAAGCCTAATGGGGCCAAAAACGACAAATTGCTAATTCGGCTGTCCTAGAACAGTCAGTTTTTGTCCAAATCGTGTAAATCGCACGATTTAGGGCTATTTCCATCATTTCGATCAATCCTGAGTTTCAAAATCGTCACATCCGTGAAATCGGCGACTTTCGTCGGAAATTGACCGTTAGCCATGCTTTACGTTATTTCAACAACGCTACGAGCAATTTTGTTAAAATCGTCTCCTTTTAGCAAAATAAGCCTAATGGGGCCATAAACGACAAATTGCCAATTCGGCTGTCCTAGAACAGTCAGTTTTTGTCCAAATCCTGTAAATCGCACGATTTAGGGCTATTTCCATCATTTCGATCAATCCTGAGTTTCAAAATCGTCCATTCCTTGAAATCGGCGACTTTCGTCGGAAATTAACCTTTAACCATGCTTTGACGTTATTTCAACAACGCTACGAGCAATTTTGTACAAATCGGCTCCTTTCAGCAAAATAAGCCTAATGGGGCCTTAAACGACAAATCGTCAACTTGGCTGTCCTAGAACAGTCAGTTTTTGTCCAAATCGTGTAAATCGCATGATTTAGGGCTATTTCCTTCATTTCGATCAATCCTGAGTTTTAAAATCGTCCATTCCTTGAAATCGGCGAGTTTCGTCGGAAATTGACCTTTAACCATGCTTTAACGTTATTTCAACAACGCTACGAGCAATTTTGTACAAGTCGTCTCCTTTTAGCAAAATAAGCCTAATGGGGCCATAAACGAAAAATTGCCAATTCGGCTGCGCTAGAACTGTCAGTTTTTGTCCAAATCTTGTAAATCGCACGATTTAGGGCTATTTCCATCATTTCGATCAATCCTGAGTTTCAAAATCGTCACATCCGTGAAATCGGCGACTTTCGTCGGAAATTGACTTTTAACCATGCTTTGACGTTATTTCAACAACGCTGCGAGTAATGTTGTTCAAATCGTCTCCTTTTAGCAAAATAAGCCTAATGGGGCCAAAAACGACAAATTGCCAATTCGGCTGTCCTAGAACAGTCAGTTTTTGTCCAAATCGTGTAAATCGCACGAGTTAGGGCTATTTCCATCATTTCGATCAATCCTGCGATTCAAAATCGTCAATTCCGCGAAATCGGCGACTTTCGTCGGAAATTGACTTTTAACCATGCTTTGACGTTATTTCAACAACGCTGCGAGTAATGTTGTTCAAATCGTCTCCTTTTAGCAATATAAGCCTAATGGGGCCATAAACGAAAACTTGCCAATTCGGCTGTCCTAGAACAGTCAGTTTTTGTCCAAATCCTGTAAATCGCACGATTTAGGGCTATTTCCTTCATTTCGATCAATCCTGCGATTCAAAATCAACAATTCCGCGAAATCAGCGTCTTTCGTCGGAAATTGACCTTTAACCATGTTTTGTCGTTATTTCAACAACGCTACGAGTAATTTTGTTCAAATCGTCTCCTTTTAGCAAAATAAGCCTAATGGGGCCTTAAACGACAAATCGTCAACTTGGCTGTCCTAGAACTGTCAGTTTTTGTCCAAATCCTGTAAATCGCACGATTTAGGGCTATTTCCATCATTTCGATCAATCCTGCGATTCAAAATCGTCAATTCCGCGAAATCGGCGACTTTCGTCGGAAATTGACTTTTAACCATGCTTTGACGTTATTTCAACAACGCTACGAGCAATTTTGTTCGAATTGTCTCCTTTTAGCAAAATAAGCCTAATGGGGCCATAAACGACAAATTGCCAATTCGGCTGCGCTAGAACTGTCAGTTTTTGTCCAAATCCTGTAAATCGCACGATTTAGGGCTATTTCCATCATTTCGATCAATCCTGAGTTTTAAAATCGTCCATTCCTTGAAATCGGCGAGTTTCGTCGGAAATTGACCTTTAACCATGCTTTAACGTTATTTCAACAACGCTACGAGCAATTTTGTACAAGTCGTCTTCTTTTAGCAAAATAAGCCTAATGGGGCCATAAACGACAAATTGCCAATTCGGCTGGCCTAGAACAGTCAGTTTTTGTCCAAATCCTGTAAATCGCACGATTTAGGGCTATTTCCATCATTTCGATCAATCCTGAGTTTCAAAATCGTCCATTCCTTGAAATCGGCGACTTTCGTCGGAAATTGACCTTTAACCATGCTTTGACGTTATTTCAACAACGCTACGAGCAATTTTGTACAAATCGGCTCCTTTCAGCAAAATAAGCCTAATGGGGCCTTAAACGACAAATCGTCAACTTGGCTGTCCTAGAACAGTCAGTTTTTGTCCAAATCCTGTAAATCGCACGATTTAGGGCTATTTCCATCATTTCGATCAATCCTGAGTTTTAAAATCGTCCATTCCTTGAAATCGGCGAGTTTCGTCGGAAATTGACCTTTAACCATGCTTTAACGTTATTTCAACAACGCTACGAGCAATTTTGTACAAATCGGCTCCTTTCAGCAAAATAAGCCTAATGGGGCCTTAAACGACAAATCGTCAACTTGGCTGTCCTAGAACTGTCAGTTTTTGTCCAAATCCTGTAAATCGCACGATTTAGGGCTATTTCCATCATTTCGATCAATCCTGAGTTTCAAAATCGTCCATTCCTTGAAATCGGCGACTTTCGTCGGAAATTGACCTTTAACCATGCTTTGACGTTATTTCAACAACGCTACGAGCAATTTTGTACAAATCGGCTCCCTTCAGCAAAATAAGCCTAATGGGGCCTTAAACGACAAATCGTCAACTTGGCTGTCCTAGAACAGTCAGTTTTTGTCCAAATCGTGTAAATCGCACGATTTAGGGCTATTTCCATCATTTCGATCAATCCTGAGTTTTAAAATCGTCAATTCCGCGAAATCGGCAAATTTCGTCGGAAATTGACCGTTAACCATGTTTTGACGTTATTTCAACAACGCTGCGAGTAATGTTGTTCAAATCGTCTCCTTTTAGCAAAATAAGCCTAATGGGGGTAAAAAACGACAAATTGCCAATTCGGCTGTCCTAGAACAGTCAGTTTTTGTCCAAATCGTGTAAATCGCACGATTTAGGGCTATTTCCATCATTTCGATCAATCCTGAGTTTTAAAATCGTCAATTCCGCGAAATCGGCAAATTTCGTCGGAAATTGACCGTTAACCATGTTTTGACGTTATTTCAACAACGCTGCGAGTAATGTTGTTCAAATCGTCTCCTTTTAGCAAAATAAGCCTAATGGGGCCTTAAACGACAAATCGTCAACTTGGCTGTCCTAGAACAGTCAGTTTTTGTCAAAATCGTGTAAATCGCATGATTTAGGGCTATTCCTTCATTTCGATCAATCCTGAGTTTCAAAATCGTCCATTCCTTGAAATCGGCGACTTTCGTCGGAAATTGACCCGTTAGCCATGCTTTGACGTTATTTCAACAACGCTACGAGCAATTTTGTTCAAATTGTCTCCTTTTAGCAAAATAAGCCTAATGGGGCCATAAACGACAAATTGCCAAATTCGGCTGTCCTAGAACAGTCAGTTTTTGTCCAAATCCTGTAAATCGCACGATTTAGGGCTATTTCCATCATTTCGATCAATCCTGAGTTTCAAAATCGCCAATTCCGTGAAATCGGTGACTTTCGTCGGAAATTGACCGTTAGCCATGCTTTGACGTTATTTCAACAACGCTACGAGCAATTTTGTTCAAATCGTCTCCTTTTAGCAAAATAAGCCTAATGGGGCCAAAAACGACAAATTGCCAATTCGGCTGTCCTAGAACAGTCAGTTTTTTGTCCAAATCGTGTAAATCGCACGAGTTAGGGCTATTTCCATCATTTCGATCAATCCTGCGATTCAAAATCGTCAATTCCGCGAAATCGGCGACTTTCGTCGGAAATTGACTTTTAACCATGCTTTGACGTTATTTCAACAACGCTGCGAGTAATGTTGTTCAAATCGTCTCCTTTTAGCAATATAAGCCTAATGGGGCCATAAACGACAAATTGCCAATTCGGCTGTCCTAGAACAGTCAGTTTTTGTCCAAATCCTGTAAATCGCACGATTTAGGGCTATTTCCATCATTTCGATCAATCCTGAGTTTCAAAATCGTCCATTCCTTGAAATCGGCGACTTTCGTCGGAAATTGACCGTTAGCCATGCTTTGACGTTATTTCAACAACGCTACGAGCAATTTTGTTCGAATTGTCTCCTTTTAGCAAAATAAGCCTAATGGGGCCATAAACGACAAATTGCCAATTCGGCTGCGCTAGAACTGTCAGTTTTTGTCCAAATCCTGTAAATCGCACGATTTAGGGCTATTTCCATCATTTCGATCAATCCTGAGTTTTAAAATCGTCCATTCCTTGAAATCGGCGAGTTTCGTCGGAAATTGACCTTTAACCATGCTTTAACGTTATTTCAACAACGCTACGAGCAATTTTGTACAAGTCGTCTTCTTTTAGCAAAATAAGCCTAATGGGGCCATAAACGACAAATTGCCAATTCGGCTGGCCTAGAACAGTCAGTTTTTGTCCAAATCCTGTAAATCGCACGATTTAGGGCTATTTCCATCATTTCGATCAATCCTGAGTTTCAAAATCGTCCATTCCTTGAAATCGGCGACTTTCGTCGGAAATTGACCTTTAACCATGCTTTGACGTTATTTCAACAACGCTACGAGCAATTTTGTACAAATCGGCTCCTTTCAGCAAAATAAGCCTAATGGGGCCTTAAACGACAAATCGTCAACTTGGCTGTCCTAGAACAGTCAGTTTTTGTCCAAATCCTGTAAATCGCACGATTTAGGGCTATTTCCATCATTTCGATCAATCCTGAGTTTTAAAATCGTCCATTCCTTGAAATCGGCGAGTTTCGTCGGAAAATTGACCTTTAACCATGCTTTAACGTTATTTCAACAACGCTACGAGCAATTTTGTACAAATCGGCTCCTTTCAGCAAAATAAGCCTAATGGGGCCTTAAACGACAAATCGTCAACTTGGCTGTCCTAGAACTGTCAGTTTTTGTCCAAATCCTGTAAATCGCACGATTTAGGGCTATTTCCATCATTTCGATCAATCCTGAGTTTCAAAATCGTCCATTCCTTGAAATCGGCGATTTTCGTCGGAAATTGACCTTTAACCATGCTTTGACGTTATTTCAACAACGCTACGAGCAATTTTGTACAAATCGGCTCCCTTCAGCAAAATAAGCCTAATGGGGCCTTAAACGACAAATCGTCAACTTGGCTGTCCTAGAACAGTCAGTTTTTGTCCAAATCGTGTAAATCGCACGATTTAGGGCTATTTCCATCATTTCGATCAATCCTGAGTTTTAAAATCGTCAATTCCGCGAAATCGGCAAATTTCGTCGGAAATTGACCGTTAACCATGTTTTGACGTTATTTCAACAACGCTGCGAGTAATGTTGTTCAAATCGTCTCCTTTTAGCAAAATAAGCCTAATGGGGTAAAAAACGACAAATTGCCAATTCGGCTGTCCTAGAACAGTCAGTTTTTGTCCAAATCGTGTAAATCGCACGATTTAGGGCTATTTCCATCATTTCGATCAATCCTGAGTTTTAAAATCGTCAATTCCGCGAAATCGGCAAATTTCGTCGGAAATTGACCGTTAACCATGTTTTGACGTTATTTCAACAACGCTGCGAGTAATGTTGTTCAAATCGTCTCCTTTTAGCAAAATAAGCCTAATGGGGCCTTAAACGACAAATCGTCAACTTGGCTGTCCTAGAACAGTCAGTTTTTGTCAAAATCGTGTAAATCGCATGATTTAGGGCTATTTCCTTCATTTCGATCAATCCTGAGTTTCAAAATCGTCCATTCCTTGAAATCGGCGACTTTCGTCGGAAATTGACCGTTAGCCATGCTTTGACGTTATTTCAACAACGCTACGAGCAATTTTGTTCAAATTGTCTCCTTTTAGCAAAATAAGCCTAATGGGGCCATAAACGACAAATTGCCAATTCGGCTGTCCTAGAACAGTCAGTTTTTGTCCAAATCCTGTAAATCGCACGATTTAGGGCTATTTCCATCATTTCGATCAATCCTGAGTTTCAAAATCGCCAATTCCGTGAAATCGGTGACTTTCGTCGGAAATTGACCGTTAGCCATGCTTTGACGTTATTTCAACAACGCTACGAGCAATTTTGTTCAAATCGTCTCCTTTTAGCAAAATAAGCCTAATGGGGCCAAAAACGACAAATTGCCAATTCGGCTGTCCTAGAACAGTCAGTTTTTGTCCAAATCGTGTAAATCGCACGATTTAGGGCAATTTCCATCATTTCGATCAATCCTGAGTTTTAAAATCGTCAATTCCGCGAAATCGGCAACTTTCGTCGGAAATTGACCGTTAACCATGTTTTGACGTTATTTCAACAACGCTGCGAGGAATTTTGTTCAAATCGTCTCCTATTAGCAATATAAGCCTAATGGGGCCATAAACGAAAAATTGCCAATTCGGCTGTCCTAGAACAGTCAGTTTTTGTCCAAATCGTGTAAATCGCACGATTTAGGGCTATTTCCATCATTTCGATCAATCCTGAGTTTCAAAATCGTCCATTCCTTGAAATCGGCGACTTTCGTCGGAAATTGACCGTTAGCCATGCTTTGACGTTATTTCAACAACGCTACGAGCAATTTTGTTCAAATTGTCTCCTTTTAGCAAAATAAGCCTAATGGGGCCATAAACGACAAATTGCCAATTCGGCTGTCCTAGAACAGTCAGTTTTTGTCCAAATCCTGTAAATCGCACGATTTAGGGCTATTTCCATCATTTCGATCAATCCTGAGTTTCAAAATCGCCAATTCCGTGAAATCGGTGACTTTCGTCGGAAATTGACCGTTAGCCATGCTTTGACGTTATTTCAACAACGCTACGAGCAATTTTGTTCAAATCGTCTCCTTTTAGCAAAATAAGCCTAATGGGGCCAAAAACGACAAATTGCCAATTCGGCTGTCCTAGAACAGTCAGTTTTTGTCCAAATCGTGTAAATCGCACGAGTTAGGGCTATTTCCATCATTTCGATCAATCCTGCGATTCAAAATCGTCAATTCCGCGAAATCGGCGACTTTCGTCGGAAATTGACTTTTAACCATGCTTTGACGTTATTTCAACAACGCTGCGAGTAATGTTGTTCAAATCGTCTCCTTTTAGCAATATAAGCCTAATGGGGCCATAAACGACAAATTGCCAATTCGGCTGTCCTAGAACAGTCAGTTTTTGTCCAAATCCTGTAAATCGCACGATTTAGGGCTATTTCCATCATTTCGATCAATCCTGAGTTTCAAAATCGTCCATTCCTTGAAATCGGCGACTTTCGTCGGAAATTGACCGTTAGCCATGCTTTGACGTTATTTCAACAACGCTACGAGCAATTTTGTTCGAATTGTCTCCTTTTAGCAAAATAAGCCTAATGGGGCCATAAACGACAAATTGCCAATTCGGCTGCGCTAGAACTGTCAGTTTTTGTCCAAATCCTGTAAATCGCACGATTTAGGGCTATTTCCATCATTTCGATCAATCCTGAGTTTTAAAATCGTCCATTCCTTGAAATCGGCGAGTTTCGTCGGAAATTGACCTTTAACCATGCTTTAACGTTATTTCAACAACGCTACGAGCAATTTTGTACAAGTCGTCTTCTTTTAGCAAAATAAGCCTAATGGGGCCATAAACGACAAATTGCCAATTCGGCTGGCCTAGAACAGTCAGTTTTTGTCCAAATCCTGTAAATCGCACGATTTAGGGCTATTTCCATCATTTCGATCAATCCTGAGTTTCAAAATCGTCCATTCCTTGAAATCGGCGACTTTCGTCGGAAATTGACCTTTAACCATGCTTTGACGTTATTTCAACAACGCTACGAGCAATTTTGTACAAATCGGCTCCTTTCAGCAAAATAAGCCTAATGGGGCCTTAAACGACAAATCGTCAACTTGGCTGTCCTAGAACAGTCAGTTTTTGTCGAAATCCTGTAAATCGCACGATTTAGGGCTATTTCCATCATTTCGATCAATCCTGAGTTTTAAAATCGTCCATTCCTTGAAATCGGCGAGTTTCGTCGGAAATTGACCTTTAACCATGCTTTAACGTTATTTCAACAACGCTACGAGCAATTTTGTACAAATCGGCTCCTTTCAGCAAAATAAGCCTAATGGGGCCTTAAACGACAAATCGTCAACTTGGCTGTCCTAGAACTGTCAGTTTTTGTCCAAATCCTGTAAATCGCACGATTTAGGGCTATTTCCATCATTTCGATCAATCCTGAGTTTCAAAATCGTCCATTCCTTGAAATCGGCGACTTTCGTCGGAAATTGACCTTTAACCATGCTTTGACGTTATTTCAACAACGCTACGAGCAATTTTGTACAAATCGGCTCCCTTCAGCAAAATAAGCCTAATGGGGCCTTAAACGACAAATCGTCAACTTGGCTGTCCTAGAACAGTCAGTTTTTGTCCAAATCGTGTAAATCGCACGATTTAGGGCTATTTCCATCATTTCGATCAATCCTGAGTTTTAAAATCGTCAATTCCGCGAAATCGGCAAATTTCGTCGGAAATTGACCGTTAACCATGTTTTGACGTTATTTCAACAACGCTGCGAGTAATGTTGTTCAAATCGTCTCCTTTTAGCAAAATAAGCCTAATGGGGTAAAAAACGACAAATTGCCAATTCGGCTGTCCTAGAACAGTCAGTTTTTGTCCAAATCGTGTAAACCGCACGATTTAGGGCTATTTCCATCATTTCGATCAATCCTGAGTTTTAAAATCGTCAATTCCGCGAAATCGGCAAATTTCGTCGGAAATTGACCGTTAACCATGTTTTGACGTTATTTCAACAACGCTGCGAGTAATGTTGTTCAAATCGTCTCCTTTTAGCAAAATAAGCCTAATGGGGCCTTAAACGACAAATCGTCAACTTGGCTGTCCTAGAACAGTCAGTTTTTGTCAAAATCGTGTAAATCGCATGATTTAGGGCTATTTCCTTCATTTCGATCAATCCTGAGTTTCAAAATCGTCCATTCCTTGAAATCGGCGACTTTCGTCGGAAATTGACCGTTAGCCATGCTTTGACGTTATTTCAACAACGCTACGAGCAATTTTGTTCAAATTGTCTCCTTTTAGCAAAATAAGCCTAATGGGGCCATAAACGACAAATTGCCAATTCGGCTGTCCTAGAACAGTCAGTTTTTGTCCAAATCCTGTAAATCGCACGATTTAGGGCTATTTCCATCATTTCGATCAATCCTGAGTTTCAAAATCGCCAATTCCGTGAAATCGGTGACTTTCGTCGGAAATTGACCGTTAGCCATGCTTTGACGTTATTTCAACAACGCTACGAGCAATTTTGTTCAAATCGTCTCCTTTTAGCAAAATAAGCCTAATGGGGCCAAAAACGACAAATTGCCAATTCGGCTGTCCTAGAACAGTCAGTTTTTGTCCAAATCGTGTAAATCGCACGATTTAGGGCAATTTCCATCATTTCGATCAATCCTGAGTTTTAAAATCGTCAATTCCGCGAAATCGGCAACTTTCGTCGGAAATTGACCGTTAACCATGTTTTGACGTTATTTCAACAACGCTGCGAGTAATGTTGTTCAAATCGTCTCCTTTTAGTAAAATAAGCCTAATGGGGCCAAAAACGACAAATTGCCAATTCGGCTGTCCTAGAACAGTCAGTTTTTGTCCAAATCCTGTAAATCGCACGATTTAGGGCTATTTCGATCATTTCGATCATTCCTGAGTTTCAAAATCGTCAATTACGTGAAATCGGCGAGTTTCATTGGAAATTGACCGTTAACCAAAGCTGTGACGTTATTTCAACAATGTTACGAGTACGTTTGTTCAAATCGTCAATTCGGCTGTCCTAGAACAGTCAGTTTTTGTCCAAATCCTGTAAATCGGACGATTTAGGGCTATTTCCATCATTTCGACCAATCCTAAGTTTTAAAATCGTCAATTTCGTGAAATCGGCGACTTTCGTCGGAAATTGACCGTTAGCCATTCTTTGACGTTATTTCAACAACGTTACGAGCAATTTTGTTCAAATTGTGTCCTTTTAGCAAAATAAGCCTAATGGGACCAAAAACGACAAATTGCCAATTCGGCTGTCCTAGAACAGTCAGTTTTTGTCCAAATCGTGAAAATCGCACGATTTAGGACTATTTCCATCATTTCGATCAATCCTGAGTTTTAAAATCGTCACTTCCGTGGAATCGGCGACTTTCGTCGGAAATTAACCTTTAACCATGCTTTAACGTTATTTCAACAACGCTACGAGCAATTTTGTTCAAATCGTCTCCTTTTAGCAAAATAAGCCTAATGGGGCCATAAACGACAAATCGCCAATTCGGCTGTCCTAGAACAGTCAGTTTTTGTCCAAATCCTGTAAATCGCACGATTTAGGGCTCTTTCCTTCATTTCGATCAATCCTGAGTTTTAACATCGTCAATTCCGTGAAATCGGCGAGGTTCGTCGGAAATTGACCGTTAGCCATGCTTTGACGTTATTTCAACAACGTTACGAGCAATTTTGTTCAAATCGTGTCCTTTTAGCAAAATAAGCCTAATGGGGCCTTAAACGACAAATCGTCAACTTGGCTGTCCTAGAACAGTCAGTTTTTGTCCAAATCCTGTAAATCGCACGATTTAGGGCTATTTCCATCATTTCGATCAATCCTGAGTTTCAAAATCGTCAATTACGTGAAATCGGCGAGTTTCATTGGAAATTGACCGTTAACCAAAGCTGTGACGTTATTTCAACAATGTTACGAGTACGTTTGTTCAAATCGTCAATTCGGCTGTCCTAGAACAGTCAGTTTTTGTCCAAATCCTGTAAATCGGACGATTTAGGGCTATTTCCATCATTTCGACCAATCCTAAGTTTTAAAATCGTCAATTTCGTGAAATCGGCGACTTTCGTCGGAAATTGACCGTTAGCCATTCTTTGACGTTATTTCAACAACGTTACGAGCAATTTTGTTCAAATCGTGTCCTTTTAGCAAAATAAGCCTAATGGGGCCAAAAACGACAAATTGCCAATTCGGCTGTCCTAGAACAGTCAGTTTTTGTCCAAATCGTGAAAATCGCACGATTTAGGACTATTTCCATCATTTCGATCAATCCTGAGTTTTAAAATCGTCACTTCCGTGGAATCGGCGAGTTTCGTCGGAAATTAACCTTTAACCATGCTTTAACGTTATTTCAACAACGCTACGAGCAATTTTGTTCAAATCGTCTCCTTTTAGCAAAATAAGCCTAATGGGGCCATAAACGACAAATCGCCAATTCGGCTGTCCTAGAACAGTCAGTTTTTGTCCAAATCCTGTAAATCGCACGATTTAGGGCTCTTTCCTTCATTTCGATCAATCCTGAGTTTTAACATCGTCAATTCCGTGAAATCGGAGACTTTCGTCGGAAATTGACCTTTAACCATGCTTTGACGTTATTTCAACAACGCTACGAGCAATTTTGTACAAATCGGCTCCTTTCAGCAAAATAAGCCTAATGGGGCCTTAAACGACAAATCGTCAACTTGGCTGTCCTAGAACAGTCAGTTTTTGGCCAAATCCTGTAAATCGCACGATTTAGGGCTATTTCCATCATTTCGATCAATCCTGAGTTTCAAAATCAACAATTCCGTGAAATCGGCGAGTTTCGTCGGAAATTAACCTTTAACCATGCTTTAACGTTATTTCAACAACGCTACGAGTACTTTTGTTCAAATAGTCTCCTTTTAGCAAAATAAGTATAATGGGGCCTTAAACGACAAATCGTCAACTTGGCTGTGCTAGAACAGTCAATTTTTGTCCAAATCCTGTAAATCGCACGATTTAGGGCTATTTCGATCATTTCGATCAATCCTGAGTTTTAAAATCGTCAATTTCGTGAAATCGGCGACTTTCGTCGGAAATTGACCGTTAGCCATTCTTTGACGTTATTTCAACAACGTTACGAGCAATTTTGTTCAAATTGTGTCCTTTTAGCAAAATAAGCCTAATGGGACCAAAAACGACAAATTGCCAATTCGGCTGTCCTAGAACAGTCAGTTTTTGTCCAAATCGTGAAAATCGCACGATTTAGGACTATTTCCATCATTTCGATCAATCCTGAGTTTTAAAATCGTCACTTCCGTGGAATCGGCGACTTTCGTCGGAAATTAACCTTTAACCATGCTTTAACGTTATTTCAACAACGCTACGAGCAATTTTGTTCAAATCGTCTCCTTTTAGCAAAATAAGCCTAATGGGGCCATAAACGACAAATCGCCAATTCGGCTGTCCTAGAACAGTCAGTTTTTGTCCAAATCCTGTAAATCGCACGATTTAGGGCTCTTTCCTTCATTTCGATCAATCCTGAGTTTTAACATCGTCAATTCCGTGAAATCGGCGAGGTTCGTCGGAAATTGACCGTTAGCCATGCTTTGACGTTATTTCAACAACGATACGAGCAATTTTGTTCAAATCGCCTCCTTTTAGCAAAATAAGCCTAATGGGGCCTTAAACGACAAATCGTCAACTTGGCTGTCCTAGAACAGTCAGTTTTTGTCCAAATCCTGTAAATCGCACGATTTAGGGCTATTTCCATCATTTCGATCAATCCTGAGTTTCAAAATCGTCAATTACGTGAAATCGGCGAGTTTCATTGGAAATTGACCGTTAACCAAAGCTGTGACGTTATTTCAACAATGTTACGAGTACGTTTGTTCAAATCGTCAATTCGGCTGTCCTAGAACAGTCAGTTTTTGTCCAAATCCTGTAAATCGGACGATTTAGGGCTATTTCCATCATTTCGATCAATCCTAAGTTTCAAAATCGCCAATTCCGTGAAATCGGCGACTTTCGTCGGAAATTGACCGTTAGCCATTCTTTGACGTTATTTCAACAATGTTATGAGTACTTTTGTTCAAATCGTCTCCTTTTAGCAAAATAAGCCTAATGGGGCCATAAACGACAGATTGCCAATTCGGCTGTGCTAGAACAGTTAGTTTTTGTCCAAATCGTGTAAATCGCACGATTTAGGGCTATTTCCATCATTTCGATCAATCCTGAGTTTCAAAATCGTCAATTACGTGAAATCGGCGAGTTTCATTGGAAATTGACCGTTAACCAAAGCTGTGACGTTATTTCAACAATGTTACGAGTACGTTTGTTCAAATCGTCAATTCGGCTGTCCTAGAACAGTCAGTTTTTGTCCAAATCCTGTAAATCGGACGATTTAGGGCTATTTCCATCATTTCGATCAATCCTAAGTTTTAAAATCGTCACTTCCGTGAAATCGGCGAGTTTCGTCGGAAATTGACCTTTAACCATGCTGTGACGTTATTTCAACAATGTTATGAGTACTTTTGTTCAAATCGTCTCCTTTTAGCAAAATAAACCTAATGGGGCCATAAAGGACAAATTGCCAATTGGGCTGTGCTAGAACTGTCAGTTTTTGTCCAAATCCTGTAAATCGCACGATTTAGGGCTATTTCGATCATTTCGATCAATCCTGAGTTTTAAAATCGTCAATTTCGTGAAATCGGCGACTTTCGTCGGAAATTGACCGTTAGCCATTCTTTGACGTTATTTCAACAACGTTACGAGCAATTTTGTTCAAATCGTCTCCTTTTAGCAAAATAAGCCTAATGGGGCCATAAACGACAAATCGCCAATTCGGCTGTCCTAGAACAGTCAGTTTTTGTCCAAATCCTGTAAATCGCACGATTTAGGGCTCTTTCCTTCATTTCGATCAATCCTGAGTTTTAACATCGTCAATTCCGTGAAATCGGCGAGGTTCGTCGGAAATTGACCGTTAGCCATGCTTTGACGTTATTTCAACAACGTTACGAGCAATTTTGTTCAAATCGTGTCCTTTTAGCAAAATAAGCCTAATGGGGCCTTAAACGACAAATCGTCAACTTGGCTGTCCTAGAACAGTCAGTTTTTGTCCAAATCCTGTAAATCGCACGATTTAGGGCTATTTCCATCATTTCGATCAATCCTGAGTTTCAAAATCGTCAATTACGTGAAATCGGCGAGTTTCATTGGAAATTGACCGTTAACCAAAGCTGTGACGTTATTTCAACAATGTTACGAGTACGTTTGTTCAAATCGTCAATTCGGCTGTCCTAGAACAGTCAGTTTTTGTCCAAATCCTGTAAATCGGACGATTTAGGGCTATTTCCATCATTTCGACCAATCCTAAGTTTTAAAATCGTCAATTTCGTGAAATCGGCGACTTTCGTCGGAAATTGACCGTTAGCCATTCTTTGACGTTATTTCAACAACGTTACGAGCAATTTTGTTCAAATCGTGTCCTTTTAGCAAAATAAGCCTAATGGGGCCAAAAACGACAAATTGCCAATTCGGCTGTCCTAGAACAGTCAGTTTTTGTCCAAATCGTGAAAATCGCACGATTTAGGACTATTTCCATCATTTCGATCAATCCTGAGTTTTAAAATCGTCACTTCCGTGGAATCGGCGAGTTTCGTCGGAAATTAACCTTTAACCATGCTTTAACGTTATTTCAACAACGCTACGAGCAATTTTGTTCAAATCGTCTCCTTTTAGCAAAATAAGCCTAATGGGGCCATAAACGACAAATCGCCAATTCGGCTGTCCTAGAACAGTCAGTTTTTGTCCAAATCCTGTAAATCGCACGATTTAGGGCTCTTTCCTTCATTTCGATCAATCCTGAGTTTTAACATCGTCAATTCCGTGAAATCGGAGACTTTCGTCGGAAATTGACCTTTAACCATGCTTTGACGTTATTTCAACAACGCTACGAGCAATTTTGTACAAATCGGCTCCTTTCAGCAAAATAAGCCTAATGGGGCCTTAAACGACAAATCGTCAACTTGGCTGTCCTAGAACAGTCAGTTTTTGGCCAAATCCTGTAAATCGCACGATTTAGGGCTATTTCCATCATTTCGATCAATCCTGAGTTTCAAAATCAACAATTCCGTGAAATCGGCGAGTTTCGTCGGAAATTAACCTTTAACCATGCTTTAACGTTATTTCAACAACGCTACGAGTACTTTTGTTCAAATAGTCTCCTTTTAGCAAAATAAGTATAATGGGGCCTTAAACGACAAATCGTCAACTTGGCTGTGCTAGAACAGTCAATTTTTGTCCAAATCCTGTAAATCGCACGATTTAGGGCTATTTCGATCATTTCGATCAATCCTGAGTTTTAAAATCGTCAATTTCGTGAAATCGGCGACTTTCGTCGGAAATTGACCGTTAGCCATTCTTTGACGTTATTTCAACAACGTTACGAGCAATTTTGTTCAAATCGTCTCCTTTTAGCAAAATAAGCCTAATGGGGCCATAAACGACAAATCGCCGATTCCACTGTCCTAGAACAGTCAGTTTTTGTCCAAATCCTGTAAATCGCACGATTTAGGGCTCTTTCCTTCATTTCGATCAATCCTGAGTTTTAACATCGTCAATTCCGTGAAATCGGCGAGGTTCGTCGGAAATTGACCGTTAACCATGTTTTGACGTTATTTCAACAACTCTATGAGCAATTTTGTTCAAATCGTGTCCTTTTAGCAAAATAAGCCTAATGGGGCCAAAAACGACAAATCGCCAATTAGGCTGTCCTAGAACAGTCAGTTTTTGTCCAAATCCTGTAAATCGCACGATTTAGGGCTATTTCCATCATTTCGATCAATCCTGAGTTTCAAAATCGTCCATTCCTTGAAATCGGCGACTTTCGTCGGAAATTGACCTTTAACCATGCTTTGACGTTATTTCAACAACGCTACGAGCAATTTTGTACAAATCGGCTCCTTTCAGCAAAATAAGCCTAATGGGGCCTTAAACGACAAATCGTCAACTTGGCTGTCCTAGAACAGTCAGTTTTTGTCCAAATCCTGTAAATCGCACGATTTAGGGCTATTTCCATCATTTCGATCAATCCTGAGTTTTAAAATCGTCCATTCCTTGAAATCGGCGAGTTTCGTCGGAAATTGACCTTTAACCATGCTTTAACGTTATTTCAACAACGCTACGAGCAATTTTGTACAAATCGGCTCCTTTCAGCAAAATAAGCCTAATGGGGCCTTAAACGACAAATCGTCAACTTGGCTGTCCTAGAACTGTCAGTTTTTGTCCAAATCCTGTAAATCGCACGATTTAGGGCTATTTCCATCATTTCGATCAATCCTGAGTTTCAAAATCGTCCATTCCTTGAAATCGGCGACTTTCGTCGGAAATTGACCGTTAGCCATGCTTTGACGTTATTTCAACAACGTTACGAGCAATTTTGTTCAAATCGTGTCCTTTTAGCAAAATAAGCCTAATGGGGCCTTAAACGACAAATCGTCAACTTGGCTGTCCTAGAACAGTCAGTTTTTGTCCAAATCCTGTAAATCGCACGATTTAGGGCTATTTCCATCATTTCGATCAATCCTGAGTTTCAAAATCGTCAATTACGTGAAATCGGCGAGTTTCATTGGAAATTGACCGTTAACCAAAGCTGTGACGTTATTTCAACAATGTTACGAGTACGTTTGTTCAAATCGTCAATTCGGCTGTCCTAGAACAGTCAGTTTTTGTCCAAATCCTGTAAATCGGACGATTTAGGGCTATTTCCATCATTTCGACCAATCCTAAGTTTTAAAATCGTCAATTTCGTGAAATCGGCGACTTTCGTCGGAAATTGACCGTTAGCCATTCTTTGACGTTATTTCAACAACGTTACGAGCAATTTTGTTCAAATCGTGTCCTTTTAGCAAAATAAGCCTAATGGGGCCAAAAACGACAAATTGCCAATTCGGCTGTCCTAGAACAGTCAGTTTTTGTCCAAATCGTGAAAATCGCACGATTTAGGACTATTTCCATCATTTCGATCAATCCTGAGTTTTAAAATCGTCACTTCCGTGGAATCGGCGAGTTTCGTCGGAAATTAACCTTTAACCATGCTTTAACGTTATTTCAACAACGCTACGAGCAATTTTGTTCAAATCGTCTCCTTTTAGCAAAATAAGCCTAATGGGGCCATAAACGACAAATCGCCAATTCGGCTGTCCTAGAACAGTCAGTTTTTGTCCAAATCCTGTAAATCGCACGATTTAGGGCTCTTTCCTTCATTTCGATCAATCCTGAGTTTTAACATCGTCAATTCCGTGAAATCGGAGACTTTCGTCGGAAATTGACCTTTAACCATGCTTTGACGTTATTTCAACAACGCTACGAGCAATTTTGTACAAATCGGCTCCTTTCAGCAAAATAAGCCTAATGGGGCCTTAAACGACAAATCGTCAACTTGGCTGTCCTAGAACAGTCAGTTTTTGGCCAAATCCTGTAAATCGCACGATTTAGGGCTATTTCCATCATTTCGATCAATCCTGAGTTTCAAAATCAACAATTCCGTGAAATCGGCGAGTTTCGTCGGAAATTAACCTTTAACCATGCTTTAACGTTATTTCAACAACGCTACGAGTACTTTTGTTCAAATAGTCTCCTTTTAGCAAAATAAGTATAATGGGGCCTTAAACGACAAATCGTCAACTTGGCTGTGCTAGAACAGTCAATTTTTGTCCAAATCCTGTAAATCGCACGATTTAGGGCTATTTCGATCATTTCGATCAATCCTGAGTTTTAAAATCGTCAATTTCGTGAAATCGGCGACTTTCGTCGGAAATTGACCGTTAGCCATTCTTTGACGTTATTTCAACAACGTTACGAGCAATTTTGTTCAAATCGTCTCCTTTTAGCAAAATAAGCCTAATGGGGCCATAAACGACAAATCGCCGATTCCACTGTCCTAGAACAGTCAGTTTTTGTCCAAATCCTGTAAATCGCACGATTTAGGGCTCTTTCCTTCATTTCGATCAATCCTGAGTTTTAACATCGTCAATTCCGTGAAATCGGCGAGGTTCGTCGGAAATTGACCGTTAACCATGTTTTGACGTTATTTCAACAACTCTATGAGCAATTTTGTTCAAATCGTGTCCTTTTAGCAAAATAAGCCTAATGGGGCCAAAAACGACAAATCGCCAATTAGGCTGTCCTAGAACAGTCAGTTTTTGTCCAAATCCTGTAAATCGCACGATTTAGGGCTATTTCCATCATTTCGATCAATCCTGAGTTTCAAAATCGTCCATTCCTTGAAATCGGCGACTTTCGTCGGAAATTGACCTTTAACCATGCTTTGACGTTATTTCAACAACGCTACGAGCAATTTTGTACAAATCGGCTCCTTTCAGCAAAATAAGCCTAATGGGGCCTTAAACGACAAATCGTCAACTTGGCTGTCCTAGAACAGTCAGTTTTTGTCCAAATCCTGTAAATCGCACGATTTAGGGCTATTTCCATCATTTCGATCAATCCTGAGTTTTAAAATCGTCCATTCCTTGAAATCGGCGAGTTTCGTCGGAAATTGACCTTTAACCATGCTTTAACGTTATTTCAACAACGCTACGAGCAATTTTGTACAAATCGGCTCCTTTCAGCAAAATAAGCCTAATGGGGCCTTAAACGACAAATCGTCAACTTGGCTGTCCTAGAACTGTCAGTTTTTGTCCAAATCCTGTAAATCGCACGATTTAGGGCTATTTCCATCATTTCGATCAATCCTGAGTTTCAAAATCGTCCATTCCTTGAAATCGGCGACTTTCGTCGGAAATTGACCTTTAACCATGCTTTGACGTTATTTCAACAACGCTACGAGCAATTTTGTACAAATCGGCTCCCTTCAGCAAAATAAGCCTAATGGGGCCTTAAACGACAAATCGTCAACTTGGCTGTCCTAGAACAGTCAGTTTTTGTCCAAATCGTGTAAATCGCACGATTTAGGGCTATTTCCATCATTTCGATCAATCCTGAGTTTTAAAATCGTCAATTCCGCGAAATCGGCAAATTTCGTCGGAAATTGACCGTTAACCATGTTTTGACGTTATTTCAACAACGCTGCGAGTAATGTTGTTCAAATCGTCTCCTTTTAGCAAAATAAGCCTAATGGGGTAAAAAACGACAAATTGCCAATTCGGCTGTCCTAGAACAGTCAGTTTTTGTCCAAATCGTGTAAATCGCACGATTTAGGGCTATTTCCATCATTTCGATCAATCCTGAGTTTTAAAATCGTCAATTCCGCGAAATCGGCAAATTTCGTCGGAAATTGACCGTTAACCATGTTTTGACGTTATTTCAACAACGCTGCGAGTAATGTTGTTCAAATCGTCTCCTTTTAGCAAAATAAGCCTAATGGGGCCTTAAACGACAAATCGTCAACTTGGCTGTCCTAGAACAGTCAGTTTTTGTCAAAATCGTGTAAATCGCATGATTTAGGGCTATTTCCTTCATTTCGATCAATCCTGAGTTTCAAAATCGTCCATTCCTTGAAATCGGCGACTTTCGTCGGAAATTGACCGTTAGCCATGCTTTGACGTTATTTCAACAACGCTACGAGCAATTTTGTTCAAATTGTCTCCTTTTAGCAAAATAAGCCTAATGGGGCCATAAACGACAAATTGCCAATTCGGCTGTCCTAGAACAGTCAGTTTTTGTCCAAATCCTGTAAATCGCACGATTTAGGGCTATTTCCATCATTTCGATCAATCCTGAGTTTCAAAATCGCCAATTCCGTGAAATCGGTGACTTTCGTCGGAAATTGACCGTTAGCCATGCTTTGACGTTATTTCAACAACGCTACGAGCAATTTTGTTCAAATCGTCTCCTTTTAGCAAAATAAGCCTAATGGGGCCAAAAACGACAAATTGCCAATTCGGCTGTCCTAGAACAGTCAGTTTTTGTCCAAATCGTGTAAATCGCACGATTTAGGGCAATTTCCATCATTTCGATCAATCCTGAGTTTTAAAATCGTCAATTCCGCGAAATCGGCAACTTTCGTCGGAAATTGACCGTTAACCATGTTTTGACGTTATTTCAACAACGCTGCGAGGAATTTTGTTCAAATCGTCTCCTATTAGCAATATAAGCCTAATGGGGCCATAAACGAAAAATTGCCAATTCGGCTGTCCTAGAACAGTCAGTTTTTGTCCAAATTGTGTAAATCGCACGATTTAGGGCTATTTCCATCATTTCGATCAATCCTGAGTTTCAAAATCGTCCATTCCTTGAAATCGGCGACTTTCGTCGGAAATTGACCGTTAGCCATGCTTTGACGTTATTTCAACAACGCTACGAGCAATTTTGTTCAAATTGTCTCCTTTTAGCAAAATAAGCCTAATGGGGCCATAAACGACAAATTGCCAATTCGGCTGTCCTAGAACAGTCAGTTTTTGTCCAAATCCTGTAAATCGCACGATTTAGGGCTATTTCCATCATTTCGATCAATCCTGAGTTTCAAAATCGCCAATTCCGTGAAATCGGTGACTTTCGTCGGAAATTGACCGTTAGCCATGCTTTGACGTTATTTCAACAACGCTACGAGCAATTTTGTTCAAATCGTCTCCTTTTAGCAAAATAAGCCTAATGGGGCCAAAAACGACAAATTGCCAATTCGGCTGTCCTAGAACAGTCAGTTTTTGTCCAAATCGTGTAAATCGCACGAGTTAGGGCTATTTCCATCATTTCGATCAATCCTGCGATTCAAAATCGTCAATTCCGCGAAATCGGCGACTTTCGTCGGAAATTGACTTTTAACCATGCTTTGACGTTATTTCAACAACGCTGCGAGTAATGTTGTTCAAATCGTCTCCTTTTAGCAATATAAGCCTAATGGGGCCATAAACGACAAATTGCCAATTCGGCTGTCCTAGAACAGTCAGTTTTTGTCCAAATCCTGTAAATCGCACGATTTAGGGCTATTTCCATCATTTCGATCAATCCTGAGTTTCAAAATCGTCCATTCCTTGAAATCGGCGACTTTCGTCGGAAATTGACCGTTAGCCATGCTTTGACGTTATTTCAACAACGCTACGAGCAATTTTGTTCGAATTGTCTCCTTTTAGCAAAATAAGCCTAATGGGGCCATAAACGACAAATTGCCAATTCGGCTGCGCTAGAACTGTCAGTTTTTGTCCAAATCCTGTAAATCGCACGATTTAGGGCTATTTCCATCATTTCGATCAATCCTGAGTTTTAAAATCGTCCATTCCTTGAAATCGGCGAGTTTCGTCGGAAATTGACCTTTAACCATGCTTTAACGTTATTTCAACAACGCTACGAGCAATTTTGTACAAGTCGTCTTCTTTTAGCAAAATAAGCCTAATGGGGCCATAAACGACAAATTGCCAATTCGGCTGGCCTAGAACAGTCAGTTTTTGTCCAAATCCTGTAAATCGCACGATTTAGGGCTATTTCCATCATTTCGATCAATCCTGAGTTTCAAAATCGTCCATTCCTTGAAATCGGCGACTTTCGTCGGAAATTGACCTTTAACCATGCTTTGACGTTATTTCAACAACGCTACGAGCAATTTTGTACAAATCGGCTCCTTTCAGCAAAATAAGCCTAATGGGGCCTTAAACGACAAATCGTCAACTTGGCTGTCCTAGAACAGTCAGTTTTTGTCGAAATCCTGTAAATCGCACGATTTAGGGCTATTTCCATCATTTCGATCAATCCTGAGTTTTAAAATCGTCCATTCCTTGAAATCGGCGAGTTTCGTCGGAAATTGACCTTTAACCATGCTTTAACGTTATTTCAACAACGCTACGAGCAATTTTGTACAAATCGGCTCCTTTCAGCAAAATAAGCCTAATGGGGCCTTAAACGACAAATCGTCAACTTGGCTGTCCTAGAACTGTCAGTTTTTGTCCAAATCCTGTAAATCGCACGATTTAGGGCTATTTCCATCATTTCGATCAATCCTGAGTTTCAAAATCGTCCATTCCTTGAAATCGGCGACTTTCGTCGGAAATTGACCTTTAACCATGCTTTGACGTTATTTCAACAACGCTACGAGCAATTTTGTACAAATCGGCTCCCTTCAGCAAAATAAGCCTAATGGGGCCTTAAACGACAAATCGTCAACTTGGCTGTCCTAGAACAGTCAGTTTTTGTCCAAATCGTGTAAATCGCACGATTTAGGGCTATTTCCATCATTTCGATCAATCCTGAGTTTTAAAATCGTCAATTCCGCGAAATCGGCAAATTTCGTCGGAAATTGACCGTTAACCATGTTTTGACGTTATTTCAACAACGCTGCGAGTAATGTTGTTCAAATCGTCTCCTTTTAGCAAAATAAGCCTAATGGGGTAAAAAACGACAAATTGCCAATTCGGCTGTCCTAGAACAGTCAGTTTTTGTCCAAATCGTGTAAATCGCACGATTTAGGGCTATTTCCATCATTTCGATCAATCCTGAGTTTTAAAATCGTCAATTCCGCGAAATCGGCAAATTTCGTCGGAAATTGACCGTTAACCATGTTTTGACGTTATTTCAACAACGCTGCGAGTAATGTTGTTCAAATCGTCTCCTTTTAGCAAAATAAGCCTAATGGGGCCTTAAACGACAAATCGTCAACTTGGCTGTCCTAGAACAGTCAGTTTTTGTCAAAATCGTGTAAATCGCATGATTTAGGGCTATTTCCTTCATTTCGATCAATCCTGAGTTTCAAAATCGTCCATTCCTTGAAATCGGCGACTTTCGTCGGAAATTGACCGTTAGCCATGCTTTGACGTTATTTCAACAACGCTACGAGCAATTTTGTTCAAATTGTCTCCTTTTAGCAAAATAAGCCTAATGGGGCCATAAACGACAAATTGCCAATTCGGCTGTCCTAGAACAGTCAGTTTTTGTCCAAATCCTGTAAATCGCACGATTTAGGGCTATTTCCATCATTTCGATCAATCCTGAGTTTCAAAATCGCCAATTCCGTGAAATCGGTGACTTTCGTCGGAAATTGACCGTTAGCCATGCTTTGACGTTATTTCAACAACGCTACGAGCAATTTTGTTCAAATCGTCTCCTTTTAGCAAAATAAGCCTAATGGGGCCAAAAACGACAAATTGCCAATTCGGCTGTCCTAGAACAGTCAGTTTTTGTCCAAATCGTGTAAATCGCACGATTTAGGGCAATTTCCATCATTTCGATCAATCCTGAGTTTTAAAATCGTCAATTCCGCGAAATCGGCAACTTTCGTCGGAAATTGACCGTTAACCATGTTTTGACGTTATTTCAACAACGCTGCGAGGAATTTTGTTCAAATCGTCTCCTATTAGCAATATAAGCCTAATGGGGCCATAAACGAAAAATTGCCAATTCGGCTGTCCTAGAACAGTCAGTTTTTGTCCAAATCGTGTAAATCGCACGATTTAGGGCTATTTCCATCATTTCGATCAATCCTGAGTTTTAAAATCGTCAATTCCGCGAAATCGGCAACTTTCGTCGGAAATTGACCCTTAACCATGTTTTGAGGTTATTTCAACAACGCTGCGAGTAATGTTGTTCAAATCGTCTCCTTTTAGTAAAATAAGCCTAATGGGGCCAAAAACGACAAATTGCCAATTCGGCTGTCCTAGAACAGTCAGTTTTTGTCCAAATCCTGTAAATCGCACGATTTAGGGCTATTTCGATCATTTCGATCATTCCTGAGTTTCAAAATCGTCAATTACGTGAAATCGGCGAGTTTCATTGGAAATTGACCGTTAACCAAAGCTGTGACGTTATTTCAACAATGTTACGAGTACGTTTGTTCAAATCGTCAATTCGGCTGTCCTAGAACAGTCAGTTTTTGTCCAAATCCTGTAAATCGGACGATTTAGGGCTATTTCCATCATTTCGACCAATCCTAAGTTTTAAAATCGTCAATTTCGTGAAATCGGCGACTTTCGTCGGAAATTGACCGTTAGCCATTCTTTGACGTTATTTCAACAACGTTACGAGCAATTTTGTTCAAATTGTGTCCTTTTAGCAAAATAAGCCTAATGGGACCAAAAACGACAAATTGCCAATTCGGCTGTCCTAGAACAGTCAGTTTTTGTCCAAATCGTGAAAATCGCACGATTTAGGACTATTTCCATCATTTCGATCAATCCTGAGTTTTAAAATCGTCACTTCCGTGGAATCGGCGACTTTCGTCGGAAATTAACCTTTAACCATGCTTTAACGTTATTTCAACAACGCTACGAGCAATTTTGTTCAAATCGTCTCCTTTTAGCAAAATAAGCCTAATGGGGCCATAAACGACAAATCGCCAATTCGGCTGTCCTAGAACAGTCAGTTTTTGTCCAAATCCTGTAAATCGCACGATTTAGGGCTCTTTCCTTCATTTCGATCAATCCTGAGTTTTAACATCGTCAATTCCGTGAAATCGGCGAGGTTCGTCGGAAATTGACCGTTAGCCATGCTTTGACGTTATTTCAACAACGATACGAGCAATTTTGTTCAAATCGCCTCCTTTTAGCAAAATAAGCCTAATGGGGCCTTAAACGACAAATCGTCAACTTGGCTGTCCTAGAACAGTCAGTTTTTGTCCAAATCCTGTAAATCGCACGATTTAGGGCTATTTCCATCATTTCGATCAATCCTGAGTTTCAAAATCGTCAATTACGTGAAATCGGCGAGTTTCATTGGAAATTGACCGTTAACCAAAGCTGTGACGTTATTTCAACAATGTTACGAGTACGTTTGTTCAAATCGTCAATTCGGCTGTCCTAGAACAGTCAGTTTTTGTCCAAATCCTGTAAATCGGACGATTTAGGGCTATTTCCATCATTTCGATCAATCCTAAGTTTCAAAATCGCCAATTCCGTGAAATCGGCGACTTTCGTCGGAAATTGACCGTTAGCCATTCTTTGACGTTATTTCAACAATGTTATGAGTACTTTTGTTCAAATCGTCTCCTTTTAGCAAAATAAGCCTAATGGGGCCATAAACGACAGATTGCCAATTCGGCTGTGCTAGAACAGTTAGTTTTTGTCCAAATCGTGTAAATCGCACGATTTAGGGCTATTTCCATCATTTCGATCAATCCTGAGTTTCAAAATCGTCAATTACGTGAAATCGGCGAGTTTCATTGGAAATTGACCGTTAACCAAAGCTGTGACGTTATTTCAACAATGTTACGAGTACGTTTGTTCAAATCGTCAATTCGGCTGTCCTAGAACAGTCAGTTTTTGTCCAAATCCTGTAAATCGGACGATTTAGGGCTATTTCCATCATTTCGATCAATCCTAAGTTTTAAAATCGTCACTTCCGTGAAATCGGCGAGTTTCGTCGGAAATTGACCTTTAACCATGCTGTGACGTTATTTCAACAATGTTATGAGTACTTTTGTTCAAATCGTCTCCTTTTAGCAAAATAAACCTAATGGGGCCATAAAGGACAAATTGCCAATTGGGCTGTGCTAGAACTGTCAGTTTTTGTCCAAATCCTGTAAATCGCACGATTTAGGGCTATTTCGATCATTTCGATCAATCCTGAGTTTTAAAATCGTCAATTTCGTGAAATCGGCGACTTTCGTCGGAAATTGACCGTTAGCCATTCTTTGACGTTATTTCAACAACGTTACGAGCAATTTTGTTCAAATCGTCTCCTTTTAGCAAAATAAGCCTAATGGGGCCATAAACGACAAATCGCCAATTCGGCTGTCCTAGAACAGTCAGTTTTTGTCCAAATCCTGTAAATCGCACGATTTAGGGCTCTTTCCTTCATTTCGATCAATCCTGAGTTTTAACATCGTCAATTCCGTGAAATCGGCGAGGTTCGTCGGAAATTGACCGTTAGCCATGCTTTGACGTTATTTCAACAACGTTACGAGCAATTTTGTTCAAATCGTGTCCTTTTAGCAAAATAAGCCTAATGGGGCCTTAAACGACAAATCGTCAACTTGGCTGTCCTAGAACAGTCAGTTTTTGTCCAAATCCTGTAAATCGCACGATTTAGGGCTATTTCCATCATTTCGATCAATCCTGAGTTTCAAAATCGTCAATTACGTGAAATCGGCGAGTTTCATTGGAAATTGACCGTTAACCAAAGCTGTGACGTTATTTCAACAATGTTACGAGTACGTTTGTTCAAATCGTCAATTCGGCTGTCCTAGAACAGTCAGTTTTTGTCCAAATCCTGTAAATCGGACGATTTAGGGCTATTTCCATCATTTCGACCAATCCTAAGTTTTAAAATCGTCAATTTCGTGAAATCGGCGACTTTCGTCGGAAATTGACCGTTAGCCATTCTTTGACGTTATTTCAACAACGTTACGAGCAATTTTGTTCAAATCGTGTCCTTTTAGCAAAATAAGCCTAATGGGGCCAAAAACGACAAATTGCCAATTCGGCTGTCCTAGAACAGTCAGTTTTTGTCCAAATCGTGAAAATCGCACGATTTAGGACTATTTCCATCATTTCGATCAATCCTGAGTTTTAAAATCGTCACTTCCGTGGAATCGGCGAGTTTCGTCGGAAATTAACCTTTAACCATGCTTTAACGTTATTTCAACAACGCTACGAGCAATTTTGTTCAAATCGTCTCCTTTTAGCAAAATAAGCCTAATGGGGCCATAAACGACAAATCGCCAATTCGGCTGTCCTAGAACAGTCAGTTTTTGTCCAAATCCTGTAAATCGCACGATTTAGGGCTCTTTCCTTCATTTCGATCAATCCTGAGTTTTAACATCGTCAATTCCGTGAAATCGGAGACTTTCGTCGGAAATTGACCTTTAACCATGCTTTGACGTTATTTCAACAACGCTACGAGCAATTTTGTACAAATCGGCTCCTTTCAGCAAAATAAGCCTAATGGGGCCTTAAACGACAAATCGTCAACTTGGCTGTCCTAGAACAGTCAGTTTTTGGCCAAATCCTGTAAATCGCACGATTTAGGGCTATTTCCATCATTTCGATCAATCCTGAGTTTCAAAATCAACAATTCCGTGAAATCGGCGAGTTTCGTCGGAAATTAACCTTTAACCATGCTTTAACGTTATTTCAACAACGCTACGAGTACTTTTGTTCAAATAGTCTCCTTTTAGCAAAATAAGTATAATGGGGCCTTAAACGACAAATCGTCAACTTGGCTGTGCTAGAACAGTCAATTTTTGTCCAAATCCTGTAAATCGCACGATTTAGGGCTATTTCGATCATTTCGATCAATCCTGAGTTTTAAAATCGTCAATTTCGTGAAATCGGCGACTTTCGTCGGAAATTGACCGTTAGCCATTCTTTGACGTTATTTCAACAACGTTACGAGCAATTTTGTTCAAATTGTGTCCTTTTAGCAAAATAAGCCTAATGGGACCAAAAACGACAAATTGCCAATTCGGCTGTCCTAGAACAGTCAGTTTTTGTCCAAATCGTGAAAATCGCACGATTTAGGACTATTTCCATCATTTCGATCAATCCTGAGTTTTAAAATCGTCACTTCCGTGGAATCGGCGACTTTCGTCGGAAATTAACCTTTAACCATGCTTTAACGTTATTTCAACAACGCTACGAGCAATTTTGTTCAAATCGTCTCCTTTTAGCAAAATAAGCCTAATGGGGCCATAAACGACAAATCGCCAATTCGGCTGTCCTAGAACAGTCAGTTTTTGTCCAAATCCTGTAAATCGCACGATTTAGGGCTCTTTCCTTCATTTCGATCAATCCTGAGTTTTAACATCGTCAATTCCGTGAAATCGGCGAGGTTCGTCGGAAATTGACCGTTAGCCATGCTTTGACGTTATTTCAACAACGATACGAGCAATTCTGTTCAAATCGCCTCCTTTTAGCAAAATAAGCCTAATGGGGCCTTAAACGACAAATTGTCAACTTGGCTGTCCTAGAACAGTCAGTTTTTGTCCAAATCCTGTAAATCGCACGATTTAGGGCTATTTCCATCATTTCGATCAATCCTGAGTTTCAAAATCGTCAATTACGTGAAATCGGCGAGTTTCATTGGAAATTGACCGTTAGCCATTCTTTGACGTTATTTCAACAATGTTATGAGTACTTTTGTTCAAATCGTCTCCTTTTAGCAAAATAAGCCTAATGGGGCCATAAACGACAGATTGCCAATTCGGCTGTGCTAGAACAGTTAGTTTTTGTCCAAATCGTGTAAATCGCACGATTTAGGGCTATTTCCATCATTTCGATCAATCCTGAGTTTCAAAATCGTCAATTACGTGAAATCGGCGAGTTTCATTGGAAATTGACCGTTAACCAAAGCTGTGACGTTATTTCAACAATGTTACGAGTACGTTTGTTCAAATCGTCAATTCGGCTGTCCTAGAACAGTCAGTTTTTGTCCAAATCCTGTAAATCGGACGATTTAGGGCTATTTCCATCATTTCGATCAATCCTAAGTTTTAAAATCGTCACTTCCGTGAAATCGGCGAGTTTCGTCGGAAATTGACCTTTAACCATGCTGTGACGTTATTTCAACAATGTTATGAGTACTTTTGTTCAAATCGTCTCCTTTTAGCAAAATAAACCTAATGGGGCCATAAAGGACAAATTGCCAATTGGGCTGTGCTAGAACTGTCAGTTTTTGTCCAAATCCTGTAAATCGCACGATTTAGGGCTATTTCGATCATTTCGATCAATCCTGAGTTTTAAAATCGTCAATTTCGTGAAATCGGCGACTTTCGTCGGAAATTGACCGTTAGCCATTCTTTGACGTTATTTCAACAACGTTACGAGCAATTTTGTTCAAATCGTCTCCTTTTAGCAAAATAAGCCTAATGGGGCCATAAACGACAAATCGCCAATTCGGCTGTCCTAGAACAGTCAGTTTTTGTCCAAATCCTGTAAATCGCACGATTTAGGGCTCTTTCCTTCATTTCGATCAATCCTGAGTTTTAACATCGTCAATTCCGTGAAATCGGCGAGGTTCGTCGGAAATTGACCGTTAGCCATGCTTTGACGTTATTTCAACAACGTTACGAGCAATTTTGTTCAAATCGTGTCCTTTTAGCAAAATAAGCCTAATGGGGCCTTAAACGACAAATCGTCAACTTGGCTGTCCTAGAACAGTCAGTTTTTGTCCAAATCCTGTAAATCGCACGATTTAGGGCTATTTCCATCATTTCGATCAATCCTGAGTTTCAAAATCGTCAATTACGTGAAATCGGCGAGTTTCATTGGAAATTGACCGTTAACCAAAGCTGTGACGTTATTTCAACAATGTTACGAGTACGTTTGTTCAAATCGTCAATTCGGCTGTCCTAGAACAGTCAGTTTTTGTCCAAATCCTGCAAATCGCACGATTTAGGGCTATTTCCATCATTTCGATCATTCCTGAGTTTCAAAATCGTCAATTTCGTGAAATCGGCGACTTTCGTCGGAAATTGACCGTTAGCCATTCTTTGACGTTATTTCAACAACGTTACGAGCAATTTTGTTCAAATCGTGTCCTTTTAGCAAAATAAGCCTAATGGGGCCAAAAACGACAAATTGCCAATTCGGCTGTCCTAGAACAGTCAGTTTTTGTCCAAATCGTGAAAATCGCACGATTTAGGGCTATTTCCATCATTTCGATCAATCCTGAGTTTTAAAATCGTCACTTCCGTGGAATCGGCGAGTTTCGTCGGAAATTAACCTTTAACCATGCTTTAACGTTATTTCAACAACGCTACGAGCAATTTTGTTCAAATCGTCTCCTTTTAGCAAAATAAGCCTAATGGGGCCATAAACGACAAATCGCCAATTCGGCTGTCCTAGAACAGTCAGTTTTTGTCCAAATCCTGTAAATCGCACGATTTAGGGCTCTTTCCTTCATTTCGATCAATCCTGAGTTTTAACATCGTCAATTCCGTGAAATCGGCGAGGTTCGTCGGAAATTGACCGTTAGCCATGCTTTGACGTTATTTCAACAACGATACGAGCAATTTTGTTTAAATCGTCTCCTTTTAGCAAAATAAGCCTAATGGGGCCTTAAACGACAAATCGTCAACTTGGCTGTCCTAGAACAGTCAGTTTTTGTCCAAATTCTGTAAATCGCACGATTTAGGGCTATTTCCATCATTTCGATCAATCCTGAGTTTCAAAATCGACAATTCCCTGAAATCGGCGTCTTTCGTCGGAAATTGACCTTTAACCATGTTTTGTCGTTATTTCAACAACGCTACGAGTAATTTTGTTCAAATTGTCTCCTTTTAGCAAAATAAGCCTAATGGGGCCATAAACGACAAATTGCCAATTCGGCTGTCCTAGAACAGTCAGTTTTTGTCCAAATCCTGCAAATCGCACGATTTAGGGCTATTTCCATCATTTCGATCATTCCTGAGTTTCAAAATCGTCAATTCCGTGAAATCGGCGACTTTCGTCGGAAATTGACCGTTAGCCATTCTTTGACGTTATTTCAACAACGCTACGAGCAATTTTGTTCAAATCGTCTCCTTTTAGCAAAATAAGCCTAATGGGGCCATAAACGACAGATTGCCAATTCGGCTGTGCTAGAACAGTTAATTTTTGTCCAAATCGTGTAAATCGCACGATTTAGGGCTATTTCCATCATTTCGATCAATCCTGAGTTTTAAAATCGTCACTTCCGTGAAATCGGCGAGTTTCGTCGGAAATTAACCTTTAACCATGCTTTAACGTTATTTCAACAACGCTACGAGTACTTTTGTTCAAATAGTCTCCTTTTAGCAAAATAAGTCTAATGGGGCCTTAAACGACAAATCGTCAACTTGGCTGTCCTAGAACAGTCAATTTTTGTCCAAATCCTGTCAATCGCACGATTTAGGGCTCTTTTCTTCATTTCGATCAATCCTGAGTTTTAACATCGTCAATTCCGTGAAATCGGCGAGGTTCGTCGGAAATTGACCGTTAACCATGTTTTGACGTTATTTCAACAACTCTATGAGCAATTTTATTCAAATCGTCTCCTTTTAGCAAAATAAGCCTAATGGGGCCATAAACGACAGATTGCCAATTCGGCTGTGCTAGAACAGTTAGTTTTTGTCCAAATCGTTTAAATCGCATGATTTAGGGCTATTTCCATCATTTCGATCATTCCTGAATTTCAAAATCGTCAATTACGTGAAATCGGCGAGTTTCATTGGAAATTGACCGTTAACCAAAGCTGTGACGTTATTTCAACAATATTATGAGTACTTTTGTTCAAATCGTCTCCTTTTAGCAAAATAAACCTAATGGGGCCATAAACGACAGATTGCCAATTCGGCTGTGCTAGAACAGTTAGTTTTTGTCCAAATCGTTTAAATCGCATGATTTAGGGCTATTTCCATCATTTCGATCATTCCTGAATTTCAAAATCGTCACTTCCGTGAAATCGGCGAGTTTCATTGGAAATTGACCGTTAACCAAAGCTGTGACGTTATTTCAACAATGTTACGAGTACGTTTGTTCAAATCGTCAATTCGGCTGTCCTAGAACAGTCAGTTTTTGTCCAAATCCTGTAAATCGGACGATTTAGGGCTATTTCCATCATTTCGACCAATCCTAAGTTTTAAAATCGTCAATTTCGTGAAATCGGCGACTTTCGTCGGAAATTGACCGTTAGCCATTCTTTGACGTTATTTCAACAACGTTACGAGCAATTTTGTTCAAATCGTGTCCTTTTAGCAAAATAAGCCTAATGGGGCCAAAAACGACAAATTGCCAATTCGGCTGTCCTAGAACAGTCAGTTTTTGTCCAAATCGTGAAAATCGCACGATTTAGGACTATTTCCATCATTTCGATCAATCCTGAGTTTTAAAATCGTCACTTCCGTGGAATCGGCGAGTTTCGTCGGAAATTAACCTTTAACCATGCTTTAACGTTATTTCAACAACGCTAAGAGCAATTTTGTTCAAATCGTCTCCTTTTAGCAAAATAAGCCTAATGGGGCCATAAACGACAAATCGCCAATTCGGCTGTCCTAGAACAGTCAGTTTTTGTCCAAATCCTGTAAATCGCACGATTTAGGGCTATTTCGATCATTTCGATCATTCCTGAGTTTCAAAATCGTCAATTACGTGAAATCGGCGAGTTTCATTGGAAATTGACCGTTAACCAAAGCTGTGACGTTATTTCAACAATGTTACGAGTACGTTTGTTCAAATCGTCAATTCGGCTGTCCTAGAACAGTCAGTTTTTGTCCAAATCCTGTAAATCGGACGATTTAGGGCTATTTCCATCATTTCGACCAATCCTAAGTTTTAAAATCGTCAATTTCGTGAAATCGGCGACTTTCGTCGGAAATTGACCGTTAGCCATTCTTTGACGTTATTTCAACAACGTTACGAGCAATTTTGTTCAAATCGTGTCCTTTTAGCAAAATAAGCCTAATGGGGCCAAAAACGACAAATTGCCAATTCGGCTGTCCTAGAACAGTCAGTTTTTGTCCAAATCGTGAAAATCGCACGATTTAGGACTATTTCCATCATTTCGATCAATCCTGAGTTTTAAAATCGTCACTTCCGTGGAATCGGCGAGTTTCGTCGGAAATTAACCTTTAACCATGCTTTAACGTTATTTCAACAACGCTACGAGCAATTTTGTTCAAATCGTCTCCTTTTAGCAAAATAAGCCTAATGGGGCCATAAACGACAAATCGCCAATTCGGCTGTCCTAGAACAGTCAGTTTTTGTCCAAATCCTGTAAATCGCACGATTTAGGGCTCTTTCCTTCATTTCGATCAATCCTGAGTTTTAACATCGTCAATTCCGTGAAATCGGCGAGGTTCGTCGGAAATTGACCGTTAGCCATGCTTTGACGTTATTTCAACAACGATACGAGCAATTTTGTTTAAATCGTCTCCTTTTAGCAAAATAAGCCTAATGGGGCCTTAAACGACAAATCGTCAACTTGGCTGTCCTAGAACAGTCAGTTTTTGTCCAAATTCTGTAAATCGCACGATTTAGGGCTATTTCCATCATTTCGATCAATCCTGAGTTTCAAAATCGACAATTCCCTGAAATCGGCGTCTTTCGTCGGAAATTGACCTTTAACCATGTTTTGTCGTTATTTCAACAACGCTACGAGTAATTTTGTTCAAATTGTCTCCTTTTAGCAAAATAAGCCTAATGGGGCCATAAACGACAAATTGCCAATTCGGCTGTCCTAGAACAGTCAGTTTTTGTCCAAATCCTGCAAATCGCACGATTTAGGGCTATTTCCATCATTTCGATCATTCCTGAGTTTCAAAATCGTCAATTCCGTGAAATCGGCGACTTTCGTCGGAAATTGACCGTTAGCCATTCTTTGACGTTATTTCAACAACGTTACGAGCAATTTTGTTCAAATCGTGTCCTTTTAGCAAAATAAGCCTAATGGGGCCAAAAACGACAAATTGCCAATTCGGCTGTCCTAGAACAGTCAGTTTTTGTCCAAATCGTGAAAATCGCACGATTTAGGGCTATTTCCATCATTTCGATCAATCCTGAGTTTTAAAATCGTCACTTCCGTGGAATCGGCGAGTTTCGTCGGAAATTAACCTTTAACCATGCTTTAACGTTATTTCAACAACGCTACGAGCAATTTTGTTCAAATCGTCTCCTTTTAGCAAAATAAGCCTAATGGGGCCATAAACGACAAATCGCCAATTCGGCTGTCCTAGAACAGTCAGTTTTTGTCCAAATCCTGTAAATCGCACGATTTAGGGCTCTTTCCTTCATTTCGATCAATCCTGAGTTTTAACATCGTCAATTCCGTGAAATCGGCGAGGTTCGTCGGAAATTGACCGTTAGCCATGCTTTGACGTTATTTCAACAACGATACGAGCAATTTTGTTTAAATCGTCTCCTTTTAGCAAAATAAGCCTAATGGGGCCTTAAACGACAAATCGTCAACTTGGCTGTCCTAGAACAGTCAGTTTTTGTCCAAATTCTGTAAATCGCACGATTTAGGGCTATTTCCATCATTTCGATCAATCCTGAGTTTCAAAATCGACAATTCCCTGAAATCGGCGTCTTTCGTCGGAAATTGACCGTTAGCCATTCTTTGACGTTATTTCAACAACGCTACGAGCAATTTTGTTCAAATCGTCTCCTTTTAGCAAAATAAGCCTAATGGGGCCATAAACGACAGATTGCCAATTCGGCTGTGCTAGAACAGTTAATTTTTGTCCAAATCGTGTAAATCGCACGATTTAGGGCTATTTCCATCATTTCGATCAATCCTGAGTTTTAAAATCGTCACTTCCGTGAAATCGGCGAGTTTCGTCGGAAATTAACCTTTAACCATGCTTTAACGTTATTTCAACAACGCTACGAGTACTTTTGTTCAAATAGTCTCCTTTTAGCAAAATAAGTCTAATGGGGCCTTAAACGACAAATCGTCAACTTGGCTGTCCTAGAACAGTCAATTTTTGTCCAAATCCTGTCAATCGCACGATTTAGGGCTCTTTTCTTCATTTCGATCAATCCTGAGTTTTAACATCGTCAATTCCGTGAAATCGGCGAGGTTCGTCGGAAATTGACCGTTAACCATGTTTTGACGTTATTTCAACAACTCTATGAGCAATTTTATTCAAATCGTCTCCTTTTAGCAAAATAAGCCTAATGGGGCCAAAAACGACAAATCGCCAATTAGGCTGTCCTAGAACAGTCAGTTTTTGTCCAAATCCTGTAAATCGCACGATTTAGGGCTATTTCCATCATTTCGATCAATCCTGAGCTTAAAAATCGTCAATTCCGTGAAATCGGCGAGTTTCATTGGAAATTGACCGTTAACCATGCTGTGACGTTATTTCAACAATGTTACGAGTACTTTTGTTCAAATCGTATCCTTTTAGCAAAATAAGCCTAATGGGGCCTTAAACGACAAATCGTCAACTTGGCTGTCCTAGAACAGTCAGTTTTTGTCCTAATCATGTAAATCACACGATTTAGGGCTATTTCCTTCATTTCGATCAATCCTGAGTTTCAAAATCGCCAATTCTGTGAAATCGGCGACATTCGTCGGAAATTGACCGTTAGCCGTGCTTTGACGTTATTTCAACAACGCTACGAGTAATTTTGTTCAAATCGTCTCCTTTTAGCAAAATAAGCCTAATGGGGCCTTAAACGACAAATCGTCAACTTGGCTGTCCTAGAACAGTCAGGTTTTGTCCAAATCGTGTAAATCGGACGATTTAGGGCTATTTCCATCATTTCGATCATTCCTGAGTTTCAAAATCGTCAATTACGTAAAATCGGCGAGTTTCATTGGAAATTGACCGTTAACCAAAGCTGTGACGTTATTTCAACAATGTTACGAGTACTTTTGTTCAAATCGTGTCCTTTTAGCAAAATAAGCCTAATGGGGCCATAAACGACAAATTGCCAATTCGGCTGTCCTAGAACAGTCAATTTTTGTCCAAATCCTCTAAATCGCACGATTTAGGGCTCTTTCCTTCATTTCGATCAATCCTGAGTTTTAACATCGTCAATTCCGTCAAATCGGCGAGGTTCGTCGGAAATTGACCGTTAACCAAAGCTGTGACGTTATTTCAACAATGTTACGAGTACTTTTGTTCAAATCGTGTCCTTTTAGCAAAATAAGCCTAATGGGGCCATAAACGACAAATCGCCAATTCGGCTGTCCTATTTGTGCACATAAATTACTCGTTATCTAGAAATCTCACCAAGATACAATGAAGCCTCATTAGTTGTGTTAAAGAGTTCATCGAGGTGATTCTGTCTGTGGTAAAATTTTGAAGCTATTTGGAGCTCATTTGCCGACGTTACGGAGGTTCAAAATTTGAAAAGTCACGAAAGAAGTGTGTTTGAGCACATAAATTACTCGTTTTCTAGAAAACTCACCAAGATACAATGAAGCCTTATTAGTCGTGTTAAAGTGCTCGTCGAGGTGATTCTGTGGTAAAATTTTGAAGCTATTTGGAGCTCATTTGCCGAAGTTACGGACGTTCAAAGCTTGAAAATTCACGAAAGATGTTTGTTTGAGCACATAAATTACTCGTTTTCTAGAAAACTCACCGAGATATAATGAAGCCTTATGAGTCATGATGAAGAGCTAAACGAGATGATTCTATGATCAATTTTTTAAGCAATTTGAAGCACATTTGCCGAAGTTACGGAGGTTCAAAGCTTGAAAAGTCACGAAAGATGTGTGTTTGAGCACATAAATTACTCGTTTTCTAGAAAACTCACCAAGATACAATGAAGCCTTATTAGTCGTGTTAAAGTGCTCGTCGAGATGATTCTGTGGTAAAATTTTGAAGCTATTTGGAGCTCATTTGCCGAAGTTACGGACGTTCAAAGCTTGAAAATTCACGAAAGATGTGTGTTTGAGCACATAAATTACTCGTTTTCTAGAAAACTCATCGAGATATAATGAAGCCTTATGAGTCATGATGAAGAGCTCAACGAGATGATTCTATGATCAATTTTTTAAGCAATTTGAAGCACATTTGCCGAAGTTACGGAGGTTCAAAGCTTGAAAAGTCACGAAAGATGTGTGTTTGAGCACATAAATTACTCGTTTTCTAGAAAACTCACCAAGATATAATGAAGCCTTATGAGTCATGATGAAGAGCTCAACGAGGTGATTCTATGATCAATTTTTTAAGCAATTTGAAGCACATTTGCCGAAGTTACGGAGGTTCAAATCTTGAAAAGTCACGAAAGAAGTGTGTTTGTGCACATAAATCACTCGTTTTGTGGAAAACTCACCAAGATACATTGAAGCCTTATTTGTCATATTCACGAGCTCGTCGAGGTGATTCTGTGGTCAAATTTTGAAGGTATTTGAAGCTCATTTGCCGAAGTTACGGAGGTTCAAATCTTGAAAGGTCACGAAAGATGTGTGTTTGAGCACATAAATTACTCGTTTTCTAGAAAACTCACCAAGATATAATGAAGCCTTATGAGTCATGATGAAGAGCTCAACGAGGTGATTCTATGATCAATTTTTTAAGCAATTTGAAGCACATTTGCCGAAGTTACGGAGGTTCAAATCTTGAAAAGTCACGAAAGATGTGTGTTTGAGCACATAAATTACTCGTTTTCTAGAAAACTCACCAAGATACAATGAAGCCTTATTAGTCGTGTTAAATTACTCGTCGAGGTGATTCTGTGGTCAAATTTTGAAGGTAGTTGGAGCTCATTTGCCGAAGTTACGTAGGTTCATAGCTTGAAAAGTCACGAAAGATATGTGTTTGTGCACATAAATTACTCGTTTTCTGGAAAACTCACCAAGATACAATGAAGCCTTATTTGTCTTATTCACGAGCTCGTCAAGGTGATTCTGTGGTCAAATTTTGAAGGTAGTTGGAGCTCATTTGCCGAAGTTACGGTGGTTCAAAACTTGAAAAGTCACGAAAGAAGTGTGTTTGTGCACATAAATTACTCGTTTTCTGGAAAACTCACCAAGATACAATGAAGCCTAATTAGTCGTGTTAAATTACTCGTCGAGGTGATTCTGTGGTCAAATTTTGAAGGTAGTTGGAGCTAATTTGCCGAAGTTACGGAGGTTGAAAGCTTGAAAAGTCACGAAAGAAGTATGTTTGAGCACATAAATTACTCGTTTTCTAGAAAACTCACCAAGATATAATGAAGCCTTATGAGTCATGATGAAGAGCTAAACGAGATGATTCTATGATCAATTTTTTAAGCAATTTGAAGCACATTTGCCGAAGTTACGGAGGTTCAAAGCTTGAAAAGTCACGAAAGATGTGTGTTTGAGCACATAAATTACTCGTTTTCTAGAAAACTCACCAAGATATAATGAAGCCTTATGAGTCATGATGAAGAGCTCAACGAGGTGATTCTATGATCAATTTTTTAAGCAATTTGAAGCACATTTGCCGAAGTTACGGAGGTTCAAATCTTGAAAAGTCACGAAAGAAGTGTGTTTGTGCACATAAATCACTCGTTTTCTGGAAAACTCACCAAGATACATTGAAGCCTTATTTGTCATATTCACGAGCTCGTCGAGGTGATTCTGTGGTCAAATTTTGAAGGTATTTGAAGCTCATTTGCCGAAGTTACGGAGGTTCAAATCTTGAAAGGTCACGAAAGATGTGTGTTTGAGCACATAAATTACTCGTTTTCTAGAAAACTCACCAAGATATAATGAAGCCTTATGAGTCATGATGAAGAGCTCAACGAGGTGATTCTATGATCAATTTTTTAAGCAATTTGAAGCACATTTGCCGAAGTTACGGAGGTTCAAATCTTGAAAAGTCACGAAAGATGTGTGTTTGAGCACATAAATTACTCGTTTTCTAGAAAACTCACCAAGATACAATGAAGCCTTATTAGTCGTGTTAAATTACTCGTCGAGGTGATTCTGTGGTCAAATTTTGAAGGTAGTTGGAGCTAATTTGCCGAAGTTACGGAGGTTCAAATCTTGAAAAGTCACGAAAGATGTGTGCTTGAGCACATAAATTACTCGTTTTCTAGAAAACTCACCAAGATACAATGAAGCCTTATTTGTCATGTTAAAGAGCTCGTTGAGATGATTCTGTGGTCAAATTTTGAAGGTAGTTGCAGCTCATTTGCCGAAGTTACGGAGGTTCAAAACTTGAAAAGTCACGAAAGATGTGTGTTTGAGCACATAAATTACTCGTTTTCTAGAAAACTCACCAAGATACAATGAAGCCTTATGAGTCATGATGAAGAGCTAAACGAGATTATTCTATTATCAATTTTTTAAGCAATTTGAAGCACATTTGCCGAACTTACGGAGGTTCAAATCTTGAAAAGTCACGAAAGAAGTATGTTTGAGCTCATAAATTACTCGTTTTCTAGAAAACTCACCAAGATACAATGAAGCCTTATGAGTCATGATGAAGAGCTAAACGAGATGATTCTATGATCAATTTTTTAAGCAATTTGAAGCACATTTGCCGAAGTTACGGAGGTTCAAAGCTTGAAAAGTCACGAAAGATGTGTGTTTGAGCACATAAATTACTCGTTTTCTAGAAAACTCACCGAGATATAATGAAGCCTTATGAGTCATGATGAAGAGCTAAACGAGATTATTCTATGATCAATTTTTTAAGCAATTTGAAGCACATTTGCCGAACTTACGGAGGTTCAAATCTTGAAAAGTCACGAAAGATGTGTGTTTGAGCACATAAATTACTAGTTTTCTACAAAAATTCACCAAGATACAATGATGCCTTCTTAGTCTTGTTAAAGAGCTCGTCGAGGTGATTCTGTGGTAAAATTTTGAAGGTATTTGGAGCTCATTTGCCGAAGTTACGGAGGTTCAAAGCTTGAAAAGTCACGAAAGATGTGTGTTTGAGCACATAAATTACTCGTTTTCTAGAAAACTCACCAAGATATAATGAAGCCTTCTTAGTCGTGTTAAAGAGCTCGTTGAGATGATTCTGCGGTCAAATTTTGAAGGTAGTTGCAGCTCATTTGCCGAAGTTACGGAGGTTCAAAACTTGAAAAGTCACGAAAGATGTGTGTTTGAGCACATAAATTACTCGTTTTCTAGAAAACTCACCAAGATACAATGAAGCCTTCTTAGTCGTGTTAAAGAGCTCGTCGAGGTGATTCTGTGGTAAAATTTTGAAGGTATTTGGAGCTCATTTGCCGAAGTTACGGAGGTTCAAAGCTTGAAAAGTCACGAAAGATGTGTGTTTGAGCACATAAATTACTCGTTTTCTAGAAAACTCACAAAGATATAATGAAGCCTTCTTAGTCGTGTTAAAGAGCTCGTTGAGATGATTCTGTGGTCAAATTTTGAAGATAGTTGCAGCTCATTTGCCGAAATTACGGAGGTTCAAAGCTTGAAAAGTCACGAAAGATGTGTGTTTGAGCACATAAATTACTCGTTTTCTAGAAAACTCACCAAGATACAATGAAGCCTTATTAGTCGTGTTAAATTACTCGTCGAGGTGATTCTGTGGTCAAATTTTGAAGGTAGTTGGAGCTCATTTGCCGAAGTTACGTAGGTTCATAGCTTGAAAAGTCACGAAAGATATGTGTTTGTGCACATAAATTACTCGTTTTCTGGAAAACTCACCAAGATACAATGAAGCCTTATTTGTCTTATTCACGAGCTCGTCAAGGTGATTCTGTGGTCAAATTTTGAAGGTAGTTGGAGCTCATTTGCCGAAGTTACGGTGGTTCAAAACTTGAAAAGTCACGAAAGAAGTGTGTTTGTGCACATAAATTACTCGTTTTCTGGAAAACTCACCAAGATACAATGAAGCCTAATTAGTCGTGTTAAATTACTCGTCGAGGTGATTCTGTGGTCAAATTTTGAAGGTAGTTGGAGCTAATTTGCCGAAGTTACGGAGGTTGAAAGCTTGAAAAGTCACGAAAGAAGTATGTTTGAGCACATAAATTACTCGTTTTCTAGAAAACTCACCAAGATATAATGAAGCCTTATGAGTCATGATGAAGAGCTAAACGAGATGATTCTATGATCAATTTTTTAAGCAATTTGAAGCACATTTGCCGAAGTTACGGAGGTTCAAAGCTTGAAAAGTCACGAAAGATGTGTGTTTGAGCACATAAATTACTCGTTTTCTAGAAAACTCACCAAGATATAATGAAGCCTTATGAGTCATGATGAAGAGCTCAACGAGGTGATTCTATGATCAATTTTTTAAGCAATTTGAAGCACATTTGCCGAAGTTACGGAGGTTCAAATCTTGAAAAGTCACGAAAGAAGTGTGTTTGTGCACATAAATCACTCGTTTTCTGGAAAACTCACCAAGATACATTGAAGCCTTATTTGTCATATTCACGAGCTCGTCGAGGTGATTCTGTGGTCAAATTTTGAAGGTATTTGAAGCTCATTTGCCGAAGTTACGGAGGTTCAAATCTTGAAAGGTCACGAAAGATGTGTGTTTGAGCACATAAATTACTCGTTTTCTAGAAAACTCACCAAGATATAATGAAGCCTTATGAGTCATGATGAAGAGCTCAACGAGGTGATTCTATGATCAATTTTTTAAGCAATTTGAAGCACATTTGCCGAAGTTACGGAGGTTCAAATCTTGAAAAGTCACGAAAGATGTGTGTTTGAGCACATAAATTACTCGTTTTCTAGAAAACTCACCAAGATACAATGAAGCCTTATTAGTCGTGTTAAATTACTCGTCGAGGTGATTCTGTGGTCAAATTTTGAAGGTAGTTGGAGCTCATTTGCCGAAGTTACGTAGGTTCATAGCTTGAAAAGTCACGAAAGATATGTGTTTGTGCACATAAATTACTCGTTTTCTGGAAAACTCACCAAGATACAATGAAGCCTTATTTGTCTTATTCACGAGCTCGTCAAGGTGATTCTGTGGTCAAATTTTGAAGGTAGTTGGAGCTCATTTGCCGAAGTTACGGTGGTTCAAAACTTGAAAAGTCACGAAAGAAGTGTGTTTGTGCACATAAATTACTCGTTTTCTGGAAAACTCACCAAGATACAATGAAGCCTAATTAGTCGTGTTAAATTACTCGTCGAGGTGATTCTGTGGTCAAATTTTGAAGGTAGTTGGAGCTAATTTGCCGAAGTTACGGAGGTTGAAAGCTTGAAAAGTCACGAAAGAAGTATGTTTGAGCACATAAATTACTCGTTTTCTAGAAAACTCACCAAGATATAATGAAGCCTTATGAGTCATGATGAAGAGCTAAACGAGATGATTCTATGATCAATTTTTTAAGCAATTTGAAGCACATTTGCCGAAGTTACGGAGGTTCAAAGCTTGAAAAGTCACGAAAGATGTGTGTTTGAGCACATAAATTACTCGTTTTCTAGAAAACTCACCAAGATATAATGAAGCCTTATGAGTCATGATGAAGAGCTCAACGAGGTGATTCTATGATCAATTTTTTAAGCAATTTGAAGCACATTTGCCGAAGTTACGGAGGTTCAAATCTTGAAAAGTCACGAAAGAAGTGTGTTTGTGCACATAAATCACTCGTTTTCTGGAAAACTCACCAAGATACATTGAAGCCTTATTTGTCATATTCACGAGCTCGTCGAGGTGATTCTGTGGTCAAATTTTGAAGGTATTTGAAGCTCATTTGCCGAAGTTACGGAGGTTCAAATCTTGAAAGGTCACGAAAGATGTGTGTTTGAGCACATAAATTACTCGTTTTCTAGAAAACTCACCAAGATATAATGAAGCCTTATGAGTCATGATGAAGAGCTCAACGAGGTGATTCTATGATCAATTTTTTAAGCAATTTGAAGCACATTTGCCGAAGTTACGGAGGTTCAAATCTTGAAAAGTCACGAAAGATGTGTGTTTGAGCACATAAATTACTCGTTTTCTAGAAAACTCACCAAGATACAATGAAGCCTTATTAGTCGTGTTAAATTACTCGTCGAGGTGATTCTGTGGTCAAATTTTGAAGGTAGTTGGAGCTAATTTGCCGAAGTTACGGAGGTTCAAATCTTGAAAAGTCACGAAAGATGTGTGCTTGAGCACATAAATTACTCGTTTTCTAGAAAACTCACCAAGATACAATGAAGCCTTATTTGTCATGTTAAAGAGCTCGTTGAGATGATTCTGTGGTCAAATTTTGAAGGTAGTTGCAGCTCATTTGCCGAAGTTACGGAGGTTCAAAACTTGAAAAGTCACGAAAGATGTGTGTTTGAGCACATAAATTACTCGTTTTCTAGAAAACTCACCAAGATACAATGAAGCCTTATGAGTCATGATGAAGAGCTAAACGAGATTATTCTATTATCAATTTTTTAAGCAATTTGAAGCACATTTGCCGAACTTACGGAGGTTCAAATCTTGAAAAGTCACGAAAGAAGTATGTTTGAGCTCATAAATTACTCGTTTTCTAGAAAACTCACCAAGATACAATGAAGCCTTATGAGTCATGATGAAGAGCTAAACGAGATGATTCTATGATCAATTTTTTAAGCAATTTGAAGCACATTTGCCGAAGTTACGGAGGTTCAAAGCTTGAAAAGTCACGAAAGATGTGTGTTTGAGCACATAAATTACTCGTTTTCTAGAAAACTCACCGAGATATAATGAAGCCTTATGAGTCATGATGAAGAGCTAAACGAGATTATTCTATGATCAATTTTTTAAGCAATTTGAAGCACATTTGCCGAACTTACGGAGGTTCAAATCTTGAAAAGTCACGAAAGATGTGTGTTTGAGCACATAAATTACTAGTTTTCTACAAAAATTCACCAAGATACAATGATGCCTTCTTAGTCTTGTTAAAGAGCTCGTCGAGGTGATTCTGTGGTAAAATTTTGAAGGTATTTGGAGCTCATTTGCCGAAGTTACGGAGGTTCAAAGCTTGAAAAGTCACGAAAGATGTGTGTTTGAGCACATAAATTACTCGTTTTCTAGAAAACTCACCAAGATATAATGAAGCCTTCTTAGTCGTGTTAAAGAGCTCGTTGAGATGATTCTGCGGTCAAATTTTGAAGGTAGTTGCAGCTCATTTGCCGAAGTTACGGAGGTTCAAAACTTGAAAAGTCACGAAAGATGTGTGTTTGAGCACATAAATTACTCGTTTTCTAGAAAACTCACCAAGATACAATGAAGCCTTCTTAGTCGTGTTAAAGAGCTCGTCGAGGTGATTCTGTGGTAAAATTTTGAAGGTATTTGGAGCTCATTTGCCGAAGTTACGGAGGTTCAAAGCTTGAAAAGTCACGAAAGATGTGTGTTTGAGCACATAAATTACTCGTTTTCTAGAAAACTCACAAAGATATAATGAAGCCTTCTTAGTCGTGTTAAAGAGCTCGTTGAGATGATTCTGTGGTCAAATTTTGAAGATAGTTGCAGCTCATTTGCCGAAATTACGGAGGTTCAAAGCTTGAAAAGTCACGAAAGATGTGTGTTTGAGCACATAAATTACTCGTTTTCTAGAAAACTCACCAAGATATAATGAAGCCTTATTTGTCATGTTAAAGAGCTCGTTGAGATGATTCTGTGGTCAAATTTTGAAGGTAGTTGCAGCTCATTTGCCGAAGTTACGGAGGTTCAAATCTTGAAAAGTCACGAAAGATGTGTGCTTGAGCACATAAATTACTCGTTTTCTAGAAAATTCACCGAGATATAATGAAGCCTTATTTGTCATGTTAAAGAGCTCGTTGAGATGATTCTGTGGTCAAATTTTGAAGGTAGTTGCAGCTCATTTGCCGAAGTTACGGAGGTTCATAGCTTGAAAAGTCACGAAAGATATGTGTTTGTGCACATAAATTACTCGTTTTCTGGAAAACTCACCAAGATACAATGAAGCCTTATGAGTCATGATGAAGAGCTAAACGAGATTATTCTATGATCAATTTTTTAAGCAATTTGAAGCACATTTGCCGAAGTTACGGAGGTTCAAAGCTTGAAAAGTCACGAAAGATGTGTGTTTGAGCACATAAATTACTCGTTTTCTAGAAAACTCACCAAGATATAATGAAGCCTTATGAGTCATGATGAAGAGCTCAACGAGGTGATTCTATGATCAATTTTTTAAGCAATTTGAAGCACATTTGCCGAAGTTACGGAGGTTCAAATCTTGAAAAGTCACGAAAGATGTGTGTTTGAGCACATAAATTACTCGTTTTCTAGAAAACTCACCAAGATACAATGAAGCCTTATTAGTCGTGTTAAATTACTCGTCGAGGTGATTCTGTGGTCAAATTTTGAAGGTAGTTGGAGCTCATTTGCCGAAGTTACGTAGGTTCATAGCTTGAAAAGTCACGAAAGATATGTGTTTGTGCACATAAATTACTCGTTTTCTGGAAAACTCACCAAGATACAATGAAGCCTTATTTGTCTTATTCACGAGCTCGTCGAGGTGATTCTGTGGTCAAATTTTGAAGGTAGTTGGAGCTCATTTGCCGAAGTTACGGTGGTTCAAAACTTGAAAAGTCACGAAAGAAGTATGTTTGTGCACATAAATTACTCGTTTTCTAGAAAACTCATCGAGATATAATGAAGCCTTATGAGTCATGATGAAGAGCTAAACGAGATGATTCTATGATCAATTTTTTAAGCAATTTGAAGCACATTTGCCGAAGTTACGGAGGTTCAAAGCTTGAAAAGTCACGAAAGATGTGTGTTTGAGCACATAAATTACTCGTTTTCTAGAAAACTCACCAAGATACAATGAAGCCTTATTTGTCTTATTCACGAGCTCGTCGAGGTGATTCTGTGGTCAAATTTTGAAGGTAGTTGGAGCTCATTTGCCGAAGTTACGGACGTTCAAAGCTTGAAAATTCACGAAAGATGTGTGTTTGAGCACATAAATTACTCGTTTTCTAGAAAACTCATCGAGATATAATGAAGCCTTATGAGTCATGATGAAGAGCTAAACGAGATGATTCTATGATCAATTTTTTAAGCAATTTGAAGCACATTTGCCGAAGTTACGGAGGTTCAAATCTTGAAAAGTCACGAAAGAAGTGTGTTTGTGCACATAAATCACTCGTTTTCTGGAAAACTCACCAAGATACATTGAAGCCTTATTTGTCATGTTAAAGAGCTCGTTGAGATGATTCTGTGGTCAAATTTTGAAGGTAGTTGCAGCTCATTTGCCGAAGTTACGGAGGTTCAAATCTTGAAAAGTCACGAAAGATGTGTGCTTGAGCACATAAATTACTCGTTTTCTAGAAAATTCACCGAGATATAATGAAGCCTTATTTGTCATGTTAAAGAGCTCGTTGAGATGATTCTGTGGTCAAATTTTGAAGGTAGTTGCAGCTCATTTGCCGAAGTTACGGAGGTTCATAGCTTGAAAAGTCACGAAAGATATGTGTTTGTGCACATAAATTACTCGTTTTCTGGAAAACTCACCAAGATACAATGAAGCCTTATGAGTCATGATGAAGAGCTAAACGAGATTATTCTATGATCAATTTTTTAAGCAATTTGAAGCACATTTGCCGAAGTTACGGAGGTTCAAAGCTTGAAAAGTCACGAAAGATGTGTGTTTGAGCACATAAATTACTCGTTTTCTAGAAAACTCACCAAGATATAATGAAGCCTTATGAGTCATGATGAAGAGCTCAACGAGGTGATTCTATGATCAATTTTTTAAGCAATTTGAAGCACATTTGCCGAAGTTACGGAGGTTCAAATCTTGAAAAGTCACGAAAGATGTGTGTTTGAGCACATAAATTACTCGTTTTCTAGAAAACTCACCAAGATACAATGAAGCCTTATTAGTCGTGTTAAATTACTCGTCGAGGTGATTCTGTGGTCAAATTTTGAAGGTAGTTGGAGCTCATTTGCCGAAGTTACGTAGGTTCATAGCTTGAAAAGTCACGAAAGATATGTGTTTGTGCACATAAATTACTCGTTTTCTGGAAAACTCACCAAGATACAATGAAGCCTTATTTGTCTTATTCACGAGCTCGTCGAGGTGATTCTGTGGTCAAATTTTGAAGGTAGTTGGAGCTCATTTGCCGAAGTTACGGTGGTTCAAAACTTGAAAAGTCACGAAAGAAGTATGTTTGTGCACATAAATTACTCGTTTTCTAGAAAACTCATCGAGATATAATGAAGCCTTATGAGTCATGATGAAGAGCTAAACGAGATGATTCTATGATCAATTTTTTAAGCAATTTGAAGCACATTTGCCGAAGTTACGGAGGTTCAAAGCTTGAAAAGTCACGAAAGATGTGTGTTTGAGCACATAAATTACTCGTTTTCTAGAAAACTCACCAAGATACAATGAAGCCTTATTTGTCTTATTCACGAGCTCGTCGAGGTGATTCTGTGGTCAAATTTTGAAGGTAGTTGGAGCTCATTTGCCGAAGTTACGGACGTTCAAAGCTTGAAAATTCACGAAAGATGTGTGTTTGAGCACATAAATTACTCGTTTTCTAGAAAACTCATCGAGATATAATGAAGCCTTATGAGTCATGATGAAGAGCTAAACGAGATGATTCTATGATCAATTTTTTAAGCAATTTGAAGCACATTTGCCGAAGTTACGGAGGTTCAAATCTTGAAAAGTCACGAAAGAAGTGTGTTTGTGCACATAAATCACTCGTTTTCTGGAAAACTCACCAAGATACATTGAAGCCTTATTTGTCATATTCACGAGCTCGTCGAGGTGATTCTGTGGTCAAATTTTGAAGGTATTTGAAGCTCATTTGCCGAAGTTACGGAGGTTCAAATCTTGAAAGGTCACGAAAGATGTGTGTTTGAGCACATAAATTACTCGTTTTCTAGAAAACTCACCAAGATATAATGAAGCCTTATGAGTCATGATGAAGAGCTCAACGAGGTGATTCTATGATCAATTTTTTAAGCAATTTGAAGCACATTTGCCGAAGTTACGGAGGTTCAAATCTTGAAAAGTCACGAAAGATGTGTGTTTGAGCACATAAATTACTCGTTTTCTAGAAAACTCACCAAGATACAATGAAGCCTTATTAGTCGTGTTAAATTACTCGTCGAGGTGATTCTGTGGTCAAATTTTGAAGGTAGTTGGAGCTCATTTGCCGAAGTTACGTAGGTTCATAGCTTGAAAAGTCACGAAAGATATGTGTTTGTGCACATAAATTACTCGTTTTCTGGAAAACTCACCAAGATACAATGAAGCCTTATTTGTCTTATTCACGAGCTCGTCAAGGTGATTCTGTGGTCAAATTTTGAAGGTAGTTGGAGCTCATTTGCCGAAGTTACGGTGGTTCAAAACTTGAAAAGTCACGAAAGAAGTGTGTTTGTGCACATAAATTACTCGTTTTCTGGAAAACTCACCAAGATACAATGAAGCCTAATTAGTCGTGTTAAATTACTCGTCGAGGTGATTCTGTGGTCAAATTTTGAAGGTAGTTGGAGCTAATTTGCCGAAGTTACGGAGGTTGAAAGCTTGAAAAGTCACGAAAGAAGTATGTTTGAGCACATAAATTACTCGTTTTCTAGAAAACTCACCAAGATATAATGAAGCCTTATGAGTCATGATGAAGAGCTAAACGAGATGATTCTATGATCAATTTTTTAAGCAATTTGAAGCACATTTGCCGAAGTTACGGAGGTTCAAAGCTTGAAAAGTCACGAAAGATGTGTGTTTGAGCACATAAATTACTCGTTTTCTAGAAAACTCACCAAGATATAATGAAGCCTTATGAGTCATGATGAAGAGCTCAACGAGGTGATTCTATGATCAATTTTTTAAGCAATTTGAAGCACATTTGCCGAAGTTACGGAGGTTCAAATCTTGAAAAGTCACGAAAGAAGTGTGTTTGTGCACATAAATCACTCGTTTTCTGGAAAACTCACCAAGATACATTGAAGCCTTATTTGTCATATTCACGAGCTCGTCGAGGTGATTCTGTGGTCAAATTTTGAAGGTATTTGAAGCTCATTTGCCGAAGTTACGGAGGTTCAAATCTTGAAAGGTCACGAAAGATGTGTGTTTGAGCACATAAATTACTCGTTTTCTAGAAAACTCACCAAGATATAATGAAGCCTTATGAGTCATGATGAAGAGCTCAACGAGGTGATTCTATGATCAATTTTTTAAGCAATTTGAAGCACATTTGCCGAAGTTACGGAGGTTCAAATCTTGAAAAGTCACGAAAGATGTGTGTTTGAGCACATAAATTACTCGTTTTCTAGAAAACTCACCAAGATACAATGAAGCCTTATTAGTCGTGTTAAATTACTCGTCGAGGTGATTCTGTGGTCAAATTTTGAAGGTAGTTGGAGCTAATTTGCCGAAGTTACGGAGGTTCAAATCTTGAAAAGTCACGAAAGATGTGTGCTTGAGCACATAAATTACTCGTTTTCTAGAAAACTCACCAAGATACAATGAAGCCTTATTTGTCATGTTAAAGAGCTCGTTGAGATGATTCTGTGGTCAAATTTTGAAGGTAGTTGCAGCTCATTTGCCGAAGTTACGGAGGTTCAAAACTTGAAAAGTCACGAAAGATGTGTGTTTGAGCACATAAATTACTCGTTTTCTAGAAAACTCACCAAGATACAATGAAGCCTTATGAGTCATGATGAAGAGCTAAACGAGATTATTCTATTATCAATTTTTTAAGCAATTTGAAGCACATTTGCCGAACTTACGGAGGTTCAAATCTTGAAAAGTCACGAAAGAAGTATGTTTGAGCTCATAAATTACTCGTTTTCTAGAAAACTCACCAAGATACAATGAAGCCTTATGAGTCATGATGAAGAGCTAAACGAGATGATTCTATGATCAATTTTTTAAGCAATTTGAAGCACATTTGCCGAAGTTACGGAGGTTCAAAGCTTGAAAAGTCACGAAAGATGTGTGTTTGAGCACATAAATTACTCGTTTTCTAGAAAACTCACCGAGATATAATGAAGCCTTATGAGTCATGATGAAGAGCTAAACGAGATTATTCTATGATCAATTTTTTAAGCAATTTGAAGCACATTTGCCGAACTTACGGAGGTTCAAATCTTGAAAAGTCACGAAAGATGTGTGTTTGAGCACATAAATTACTAGTTTTCTACAAAAATTCACCAAGATACAATGATGCCTTCTTAGTCTTGTTAAAGAGCTCGTTGAGATGATTCTGTGGTCAAATTTTGAAGGTAGTTGCAGCTCATTTGCCGAAGTTACGGAGGTTCAAATCTTGAAAAGTCACGAAAGATGTGTGCTTGAGCACATAAATTACTCGTTTTCTAGAAAATTCACCGAGATATAATGAAGCCTTATTTGTCATGTTAAAGAGCTCGTTGAGATGATTCTGTGGTCAAATTTTGAAGGTAGTTGCAGCTCATTTGCCGAAGTTACGGAGGTTCATAGCTTGAAAAGTCACGAAAGATATGTGTTTGTGCACATAAATTACTCGTTTTCTGGAAAACTCACCAAGATACAATGAAGCCTTATGAGTCATGATGAAGAGCTAAACGAGATTATTCTATGATCAATTTTTTAAGCAATTTGAAGCACATTTGCCGAAGTTACGGAGGTTCAAAGCTTGAAAAGTCACGAAAGATGTGTGTTTGAGCACATAAATTACTCGTTTTCTAGAAAACTCACCAAGATATAATGAAGCCTTATGAGTCATGATGAAGAGCTCAACGAGGTGATTCTATGATCAATTTTTTAAGCAATTTGAAGCACATTTGCCGAAGTTACGGAGGTTCAAATCTTGAAAAGTCACGAAAGATGTGTGTTTGAGCACATAAATTACTCGTTTTCTAGAAAACTCACCAAGATACAATGAAGCCTTATTAGTCGTGTTAAATTACTCGTCGAGGTGATTCTGTGGTCAAATTTTGAAGGTAGTTGGAGCTCATTTGCCGAAGTTACGTAGGTTCATAGCTTGAAAAGTCACGAAAGATATGTGTTTGTGCACATAAATTACTCGTTTTCTGGAAAACTCACCAAGATACAATGAAGCCTTATTTGTCTTATTCACGAGCTCGTCGAGGTGATTCTGTGGTCAAATTTTGAAGGTAGTTGGAGCTCATTTGCCGAAGTTACGGTGGTTCAAAACTTGAAAAGTCACGAAAGAAGTATGTTTGTGCACATAAATTACTCGTTTTCTGGAAAACTCACCAAGATACAATGAAGCCTTATTTGTCATGTTAAAGAGCTCGTCGAGGTGATTCTGTGGTCAAATTTTGAAGGTAGTTGGAGCTCATTTGCCGAAGTTACGGTGGTTCAAAACTTGAAAAGTCACGAAAGATGTGTGTTTGAGCACATAAATTACTCGTTTTCTAGAAAACTCACCAAGATACAATGAAGCCTTATTAGTCGTGTTAAATTACTCGTCGAGGTGATTCTGTGGTCAAATTTTGAAGGTAGTTGGAGCTAATTTGCCGAAGTTACGGAGGTTCAAATCTTGAGAAGTCACGAAAGATGTGTGTTTGAGCACATAAATTACTCGTTTTCTAGAAAACTCACCGAGATATAATGAAGCCTTATGAGTCATGATGAAGAGCTAAACGAGATTATTCTATGATCAATTTTTTAAGCAATTTGAAGCACATTTGCCGAAGTTACGGAGGTTCAAAGCTTGAAAAGTCACGAAAGATGTGTGTTTGAGCATATAAATTACTCGTTTTCTAGAAAACTCACCGAGATATAATGAAGCCTTATAAGTCGTGTTAAATTACTCGTCGAGGTGATTCTGTGGTCAAATTTTGAAGGCAGTTGGAGCTCATTTGCCGAAGTTACGGAGGTTCAAAACTTGAAAAGTCACGAAAGAAGTATGTTTGTGCACATAAATTACTCGTTTTCTGGAAAACTCACCAAGATACATTGAAGCCTTATTTGTCATATTCACGAGCTCGTCGAGGTGATTCTGTGGTCAAATTTTGAAGGTATTTGAAGCTCATTTGCCGAAGTTACGGAGGTTCAAATCTTGAAAGGTCACGAAAGATGTGTGTTTGAGCACATAAATTACTCGTTTTCTAGAAAACTCACCAAGATACAATGAAGCCTTATAAGTCGTGTTAAATTACTCGTCGAGGTGATTCTGTGGTCAAATTTTGAAGGCAGTTGGAGCTCATTTGCCGAAGTTACGGAGGTTCAAAACTTGAAAAGTCACGAAAGAAGTATGTTTGTGCACATAAATTACTCGTTTTCTGGAAAACTCACCAAGATACAATGAAGCCTTATTTGTCATGTTAAAGAGCTCGTCGAGGTGATTCTGTGGTCAAATTTTGAAGGTAGTTGGAGCTCATTTGCCGAAGTTACGGAGGTTCAAATCTTGAAAGGTCACGAAAGATGTGTGTTTGAGCACATAAATTACTCGTTTTCTAGAAAACTCACCAAGATATAATGAAGCCTTATGAGTCATGATGAAGAGCTCAACGAGGTGATTCTATGATCAATTTTTTAAGCAATTTGAAGCACATTTGCCGAAGTTACGGAGGTTCAAATCTTGAAAAGTCACGAAAGATGTGTGTTTGAGCACATAAATTACTCGTTTTCTAGAAAACTCACCAAGATATAATGAAGCCTTATGAGTCATGATGAAGAGCTCAACGAGGTGATTCTATGATCAATTTTTTAAGCAATTTGAAGCACATTTGCCGAAGTTACGGAGGTTCAAATCTTGAAAAGTCACGAAAGAAGTGTGTTTGTGCACATAAATCACTCGTTTTCTGGAAAACTCACCAAGATACATTGAAGCCTTATTTGTCATATTCACGAGCTCGTCGAGGTGATTCTGTGGTCAAATTTTGAAGGTATTTGAAGCTCATTTGCCGAAGTTACGGAGGTTCAAATCTTGAAAGGTCACGAAAGATGTGTGTTTGAGCACATAAATTACTCGTTTTCTAGAAAACTCACCAAGATACAATGAAGCCTTATAAGTCGTGTTAAATTACTCGTCGAGGTGATTCTGTGGTCAAATTTTGAAGGCAGTTGGAGCTCATTTGCCGAAGTTACGGAGGTTCAAAGCTTGAAAAGTCACGAAAGATGTGTGTTTGAGCACATAAATTACTCGTTTTCTAGAAAACTCACCAAGATATAATGAAGCCTTCTTAGTCGTGTTAAAGAGCTCGTTGAGATGATTCTGTGGTCAAATTTTGAAGATAGTTGCAGCTCATTTGCCGAAATTACGGAGGTTCAAAGCTTGAAAAGTCACGAAAGATGTGTGTTTGAGCACATAAATTACTCGTTTTCTAGAAAACTCACCAAGATATAATGAAGCCTTCTTAGTCGTGTTAAAGAGCTCGTTGAGATGATTCTGTGGTCAAATTTTGAAGGTAGTTGCAGCTCATTTGCCGAAGTTACGGAGGTTCAAATCTTGAAAAGTCACGAAAGATGTGTGCTTGAGCACATAAATTACTCGTTTTCTAGAAAACTCACCAAGATACAATGAAGCCTTATTAGTCGTGTTAAAGTGCTCGTCGAGATGATTCTGTGGTAAAATTTTGAAGCTATTTGGAGCTCATTTGCCGAAGTTACGGACGTTCAAAGCTTGAAAATTCACGAAAGATGTGTGTTTGAGCACATAAATTACTCGTTTTCTAGAAAACTCACCAAGATATAATGAAGCCTTATGAGTCATGATGAAGAGCTCAACGAGGTGATTCTATGATCAATTTTTTAAGCAATTTGAAGCACATTTGCCGAAGTTACGGAGGTTCAAATCTTGAAAAGTCACGAAAGAAGTGTGTTTGTGCACATAAATCACTCGTTTTCTGGAAAACTCACCAAGATACATTGAAGCCTTATTTGTCATATTCACGAGCTCGTCGAGGTGATTCTGTGGTCAAATTTTGAAGGTATTTGAAGCTCATTTGCCGAAGTTACGGAGGTTCAAATCTTGAAAGGTCACGAAAGATGTGTGTTTGAGCACATAAATTACTCGTTTTCTAAAAAACTCACCAAGATATAATGAAGCCTTATGAGTCATGATGAAGAGCTCAACGAGGTGATTCTATGATCAATTTTTTAAGCAATTTGAAGCACATTTGCCGAAGTTACGGAGGTTCAAATCTTGAAAAGTCACGAAAGATGTGTGTTTGAGCACATAAATTACTCGTTTTCTAGAAAACTCACCAAGATATAATGAAGCCTTATGAGTCATGATGAAGAGCTCAACGAGGTGATTCTATGATCAATTTTTTAAGCAATTTGAAGCACATTTGCCGAAGTTACGGAGGTTCAAATCTTGAAAAGTCACGAAAGAAGTGTGTTTGTGCACATAAATCACTCGTTTTCTGGAAAACTCACCAAGATACATTGAAGCCTTATAAGTCGTGTTAAATTACTCGTCGAGGTGATTCTGTGGTCAAATTTTGAAGGTAGTTGGAGCTAATTTGCCGAAGTTACGTAGGTTCAAAACTTGAAAAGTCACGAAAGAAGTATGTTTGTGCACATAAATTACTCGTTTTCTAGAAAACTCACCAAGATACAATGAAGCCTTATTTGTCATGTTAAAGAGCTCGTCGAGGTGATTCTGTGGTCAAATTTTGAAGGTAGTTGGAGCTCATTTGCCGAAGTTACGGAGGTTCAAATCTTGAAAGGTCACGAAAGATGTGTGTTTGAGCACATAAATTACTCGTTTTCTAGAAAACTCACCAAGATATAATGAAGCCTTCTTAGTCGTGTTAAAGAGCTCGTTGAGATGATTCTGTGGTCAAATTTTGAAGATAGTTGCAGCTCATTTGCCGAAATTACGGAGGTTCAAAGCTTGAAAAGTCACGAAAGATGTGTGTTTGAGCACATAAATTACTCGTTTTCTAGAAAACTCACCAAGATATAATGAAGCCTTCTTAGTCGTGTTAAAGAGCTCGTTGAGATGATTCTGTGGTCAAATTTTGAAGATAGTTGCAGCTCATTTGCCGAAATTACGGAGGTTCAAAGCTTGAAAAGTCACGAAAGATGTGTGTTTGAGCACATAAATTACTCGTTTTCTAGAAAACTCACCAAGATATAATGAAGCCTTCTTAGTCGTGTTAAAGAGCTCGTTGAGATGATTCTGTGGTCAAATTTTGAAGGTAGTTGCAGCTCATTTGCCGAAGTTACGGAGGTTCAAATCTTGAAAAGTCACGAAAGATGTGTGTTTGAGCACATAAATTACTCGTTTTCTAGAAAACTCACCAAGATATAATGAAGCCTTCTTAGTCGTGTTAAAGAGCTCGTTGAGATGATTCTGTGGTCAAATTTTGAAGATAGTTGCAGCTCATTTGCCGAAATTACGGAGGTTCAAAGCTTGAAAAGTCACGAAAGATGTGTGTTTGAGCACATAAATTACTCGTTTTCTAGAAAACTCACCAAGATATAATGAAGCCTTCTTAGTCGTGTTAAAGAGCTCGTTGAGATGATTCTGTGGTCAAATTTTGAAGGTAGTTGCAGCTCATTTGCCGAAGTTACGGAGGTTCAAATCTTGAAAAGTCACGAAAGATGTGTGCTTGAGCACATAAATTACTCGTTTTCTAGAAAATTCACCGAGATATAATGAAGCCTTATTTGTCATGTTAAAGAGCTCGTTGAGATGATTCTGTGGTCAAATTTTGAAGGTAGTTGCAGCTCATTTGCCGAAGTTACGGAGGTTCAAATCTTGAGAAGTCACGAAAGATGTGTGTTTGAGCACATAAATTACTCGTTTTCTAGAAAACTCACCGAGATATAATGAAGCCTTATGAGTCATGATGAAGAGCTAAACGAGATTATTCTATGATCAATTTTTTAAGCAATTTGAAGCACATTTGCCGAAGTTACGGAGGTTCAAAGCTTGAAAAGTCACGAAAGATGTGTGTTTGAGCACATAAATTACTCGTTTTCTAGAAAACTCACCGAGATATAATGAAGCCTTATGAGTCATGTTAAAGAGCTCGTCGAGGTGATACTGTGGTAAAATTTTGAAGGTATTTGGAGCTCATTTGCCGAAGTTACGGAGGATCAAAGCTTGAAAAGTCACGAAAGATGTGTGTTGGAGCACATAAATTACTCGTTTTCTAGAAAACTCACCAAGATATAATGAAGCCTTCTTAGTCGTGTTAAAGAGCTCGTCGAGGTGATTCTGTGGTAAAATTTTGAAGGTATTTGGAGCTCATTTGCCGAAGTTACGGAGGTTCAAAGCTTGAAAAGTCACGAAAGATGTGTGTTGGAGCACATAAATTACTCGTTTTCTAGAAAACTCACCAAGATATAATGAAGCCTTCTTAGTCGTGTTAAAGAGCTCGTTGAGATGATTCTGTGGTCAAATTTTGAAGATAGTTGCAGCTCATTTGCCGAAATTACGGAGGTTCAAAGCTTGAAAAGTCACGAAAGATGTGTGTTTGAGCACATAAATTACTCGTTTTCTAGAAAACTCACCAAGATATAATGAAGCCTTCTTAGTCGTGTTAAAGAGCTCGTTGAGATGATTCTGTGGTCAAATTTTGAAGATAGTTGCAGCTCATTTGCCGAAATTACGGAGGTTCAAAGCTTGAAAAGTCACGAAAGATGTGTGTTTGAGCACATAAATTACTCGTTTTCTAGAAAACTCACCAAGATATAATGAAGCCTTCTTAGTCGTGTTAAAGAGCTCGTTGAGATGATTCTGTGGTCAAATTTTGAAGATAGTTGCAGCTCATTTGCCGAAATTACGGAGGTTCAAAGCTTGAAAAGTCACGAAAGATGTGTGTTTGAGCACATAAATTACTCGTTTTCTAGAAAACTCACCAAGATATAATGAAGCCTTCTTAGTCGTGTTAAAGAGCTCGTTGAGATGATTCTGTGGTCAAATTTTGAAGGTAGTTGCAGCTCATTTGCCGAAGTTACGGAGGTTCAAATCTTGAAAAGTCACGAAAGATGTGTGCTTGAGCACATAAATTACTCGTTTTCTAGAAAATTCACCGAGATATAATGAAGCCTTATTTGTCATGTTAAAGAGCTCGTTGAGATGATTCTGTGGTCAAATTTTGAAGGTAGTTGCAGCTCATTTGCCGAAGTTACGGAGGTTCAAATCTTGAGAAGTCACGAAAGATGTGTGTTTGAGCACATAAATTACTCGTTTTCTAGAAAACTCACCGAGATATAATGAAGCCTTATGAGTCATGATGAAGAGCTAAACGAGATTATTCTATGATCAATTTTTTAAGCAATTTGAAGCACATTTGCCGAAGTTACGGAGGTTCAAAGCTTGAAAAGTCACGAAAGATGTGTGTTTGAGCATATAAATTACTCGTTTTCTAGAAAACTCACCGAGATATAATGAAGCCTTATAAGTCGTGTTAAATTACTCGTCGAGGTGATTCTGTGGTCAAATTTTGAAGGCAGTTGGAGCTCATTTGCCGAAGTTACGGAGGTTCAAAACTTGAAAAGTCACGAAAGAAGTATGTTTGTGCACATAAATTACTCGTTTTCTGGAAAACTCACCAAGATACATTGAAGCCTTATTTGTCATATTCACGAGCTCGTCGAGGTGATTCTGTGGTCAAATTTTGAAGGTATTTGAAGCTCATTTGCCGAAGTTACGGAGGTTCAAATCTTGAAAGGTCACGAAAGATGTGTGTTTGAGCACATAAATTACTCGTTTTCTAGAAAACTCACCAAGATACAATGAAGCCTTATAAGTCGTGTTAAATTACTCGTCGAGGTGATTCTGTGGTCAAATTTTGAAGGCAGTTGGAGCTCATTTGCCGAAGTTACGGAGGTTCAAAACTTGAAAAGTCACGAAAGAAGTATGTTTGTGCACATAAATTACTCGTTTTCTGGAAAACTCACCAAGATACAATGAAGCCTTATTTGTCATGTTAAAGAGCTCGTCGAGGTGATTCTGTGGTCAAATTTTGAAGGTAGTTGGAGCTCATTTGCCGAAGTTACGGAGGTTCAAATCTTGAAAGGTCACGAAAGATGTGTGTTTGAGCACATAAATTACTCGTTTTCTAGAAAACTCACCAAGATATAATGAAGCCTTATGAGTCATGATGAAGAGCTCAACGAGGTGATTCTATGATCAATTTTTTAAGCAATTTGAAGCACATTTGCCGAAGTTACGGAGGTTCAAATCTTGAAAAGTCACGAAAGATGTGTGTTTGAGCACATAAATTACTCGTTTTCTAGAAAACTCACCAAGATACAATGAAGCCTTATAAGTCGTGTTAAATTACTCGTCGAGGTGATTCTGTGGTAAAATTTTGAAGGTATTTGGAGCTCATTTGCCGAAGTTACGGAGGTTCAAAGCTTGAAAAGTCACGAAAGATGTGTGTTTGAGCACATAAATTACTCGTTTTCTAGAAAACTCACCAAGATATAATGAAGCCTTCTTAGTCGTGTTAAAGAGCTCGTTGAGATGATTCTGCGGTCAAATTTTGAAGGTAGTTGCAGCTCATTTGCCGAAGTTATGGAGGTTCAAAACTTGAAAAGTCACGAAAGATGTGTGTTTGAGCACATAAATTACTCGTTTTCTAGAAAACTCACCAAGATACAATGAAGCCTTCTTAGTCGTGTTAAAGAGCTCGTCGAGGTGATTCTGTGGTAAAATTTTGAAGGTATTTGGAGCTCATTTGCCGAAGTTACGGAGGTTCAAAGCTTGAAAAGTCACGAAAGATGTGTGTTTGAGCACATAAATTACTCGTTTTCTAGAAAACTCACCAAGATATAATGAAGCCTTATGAGTCATGATGAAGAGCTCAACGAGGTGATTCTATGATCAATTTTTTAAGCAATTTGAAGCACATTTGCCGAAGTTACGGAGGTTCAAATCTTGAAAAGTCACGAAAGATGTTTGTTTGAGCACATAAATTACTCGTTTTCTAGAAAACTCACCGAGATATAATGAAGCCTTATGAGTCATGATGAAGAGCTAAACGAGATGATTCTATGATCAATTTTTTAAGCAATTTGAAGCACATTTGCCGAAGTTACGGAGGTTCAAAGCTTGAAAAGTCACGAAAGATGTGTGTTTGAGCACATAAATTACTCGTTTTCTAGAAAACTCACCAAGATACAATGAAGCCTTATTAGTCGTGTTAAAGTGCTCGTCGAGATGATTCTGTGGTAAAATTTTGAAGCTATTTGGAGCTCATTTGCCGAAGTTACGGACGTTCAAAGCTTGAAAATTCACGAAAGATGTGTGTTTGAGCACATAAATTACTCGTTTTCTAGAAAACTCACCAAGATATAATGAAGCCTTATGAGTCATGATGAAGAGCTCAACGAGGTGATTCTATGATCAATTTTTTAAGCAATTTGAAGCACATTTGCCGAAGTTACGGAGGTTCAAATCTTGAAAAGTCACGAAAGAAGTGTGTTTGTGCACATAAATCACTCGTTTTCTGGAAAACTCACCAAGATACATTGAAGCCTTATTTGTCATATTCACGAGCTCGTCGAGGTGATTCTGTGGTCAAATTTTGAAGGTATTTGAAGCTCATTTGCCGAAGTTACGGAGGTTCAAATCTTGAAAGGTCACGAAAGATGTGTGTTTGAGCACATAAATTACTCGTTTTCTAAAAAACTCACCAAGATATAATGAAGCCTTATGAGTCATGATGAAGAGCTCAACGAGGTGATTCTATGATCAATTTTTTAAGCAATTTGAAGCACATTTGCCGAAGTTACGGAGGTTCAAATCTTGAAAAGTCACGAAAGATGTGTGTTTGAGCACATAAATTACTCGTTTTCTAGAAAACTCACCAAGATATAATGAAGCCTTATGAGTCATGATGAAGAGCTCAACGAGGTGATTCTATGATCAATTTTTTAAGCAATTTGAAGCACATTTGCCGAAGTTACGGAGGTTCAAATCTTGAAAAGTCACGAAAGAAGTGTGTTTGTGCACATAAATCACTCGTTTTCTGGAAAACTCACCAAGATACATTGAAGCCTTATAAGTCGTGTTAAATTACTCGTCGAGGTGATTCTGTGGTCAAATTTTGAAGGTAGTTGGAGCTAATTTGCCGAAGTTACGTAGGTTCAAAACTTGAAAAGTCACGAAAGAAGTATGTTTGTGCACATAAATTACTCGTTTTCTAGAAAACTCACCAAGATACAATGAAGCCTTATTTGTCATGTTAAAGAGCTCGTCGAGGTGATTCTGTGGTCAAATTTTGAAGGTAGTTGGAGCTCATTTGCCGAAGTTACGGAGGTTCAAATCTTGAAAGGTCACGAAAGATGTGTGTTTGAGCACATAAATTACTCGTTTTCTAGAAAACTCACCAAGATATAATGAAGCCTTATGAGTCATGATGAAGAGCTCAACGAGGTGATTCTATGATCAATTTTTTAAGCAATTTGAAGCACATTTGCCGAAGTTACGGAGGTTCAAATCTTGAAAAGTCACGAAAGATGTGTGTTTGAGCACATAAATTACTCGTTTTCTAGAAAACTCACCAAGATACAATGAAGCCTTATTAGTCGTGTTAAATTACTCGTCGAGGTGATTCTGTGGTCAAATTTTGAAGGTAGTTGGAGCTCATTTGCCGAAGTTACGGTGGTTCAAAACTTGAAAAGTCACGAAAGAAGTGTGTTTGTGCACATAAATTACTCGTTTTCTGGAAAACTCACCAAGATACAATGAAGCCTTATTTGTCATGTTAAAGAGCTCGTCGAGGTGATTCTGTGGTCAAATTTTGAAGGTAGTTGGAGCTAATTTGACGAAGTTACGTAGGTTCAAAACTTGAAAAGTCACGAAAGAAGTATGTTTGTGCACATAAATTACTCTTTTTCTGGAAAACTCACCAAGATACAATGAAGCCTAATTAGTCGTGTTAAATTACTCGTCGAGGTGATTCTGTGGTCAAATTTTGAAGGTATTTGAAGCTCATTTGCCGAAGTTACGGAGGTTCAAATCTTGAAAGGTCACGAAAGATGTGTGTTTGAGCACATAAATTACTCGTTTTCTAGAAAACTCACCAAGATACAATGAAGCCTTATAAGTCGTGTTAAATTACTCGTCGAGGTGATTCTGTGGTCAAATTTTGAAGGCAGTTGGAGCTCATTTGCCGAAGTTACGGAGGTTGAAAGCTTGAAAAGTCACGAAAGAAGTATGTTTGAGCACATAAATTACTCGTTTTCTAGAAAACTCACCAAGATATAATGAAGCCTTATGAGTCATGATGAAGAGCTCAACGAGGTGATTCTATGATCAATTTTTTAAGCAATTTGAAGCACATTTGCCGAAGTTACGGAGGTTTAAATCTTGAAAAGTCACGAAAGATGTGTGTTTGAGCACATAAATTACTCGTTTTCTAGAAAACTCACCAAGATACAATGAAGCCTTATAAGTCGTGTTAAATTACTCGTCGAGGTGATTCTGTGGTCAAATTTTGAAGGCAGTTGGAGCTCATTTGCCGAAGTTACGGAGGTTCAAAACTTGAAAAGTCACGAAAGAAGTGTGTTTGTGCACATAAATCACTCGTTTTCTGGAAAACTCACCAAGATACATTGAAGCCTTATTTGTCATATTCACGAGCTCGTCGAGGTGATTCTGTGGTCAAATTTTGAAGGTATTTGAAGCTCATTTGCCGAAGTTACGGAGGTTCAAATCTTGAAAGGTCACGAAAGATGTGTGTTTGAGCACATAAATTACTCGTTTTCTAAAAAACTCACCAAGATATAATGAAGCCTTATGAGTCATGATGAAGAGCTCAACGAGGTGATTCTATGATCAATTTTTTAAGCAATTTGAAGCACATTTGCCGAAGTTACGGAGGTTCAAATCTTGAAAAGTCACGAAAGATGTGTGTTTGAGCACATAAATTACTCGTTTTCTAGAAAACTCACCAAGATACAATGAAGCCTTATAAGTCGTGTTAAATTACTCGTCGAGGTGATTCTGTAGTCAAATTTTGAAGGCAGTTGGAGCTCATTTGCCGAAGTTACGGAGGTTCAAAACTTGAAAAGTCACGAAAGAAGTATGTTTGTGCACATAAATTACTCGTTTTCTGGAAAACTCACCAAGATACATTGAAGCCTTATTTGTCATATTCACGAGCTCGTCGAGGTGATTCTGTGGTCAAATTTTGAAGGTATTTGAAGCTCATTTGCCGAAGTTACGGAGGTTCAAATCTTGAAAAGTCACGAAAGAAGTATGTTTGTGCACATAAATTACTCGTTTTCTGGAAAACTCACCAAGATACATTGAAGCCTTATTTGTCATATTCACGAGCTCGTCGAGGTGATTCTGTGGTCAAATTTTGAAGGTATTTGAAGCTCATTTGCCGAAGTTACGGAGGTTCAAATCTTGAAAGGTCACGAAAGATGTGTGTTTGAGCACATAAATTACTCGTTTTCTAGAAAACTCACCAAGATACAATGAAGCCTTATAAGTCGTGTTAAATTACTCGTCGAGGTGATTCTGTGGTCAAATTTTGAAGGCAGTTGGAGCTCATTTGCCGAAGTTACGGAGGTTGAAAGCTTGAAAAGTCACGAAAGAAGTATGTTTGAGCACATAAATTACTCGTTTTCTAGAAAACTCACCAAGATATAATGAAGCCTTATGAGTCATGATGAAGAGCTCAACGAGGTGATTCTATGATCAATTTTTTAAGCAATTTGAAGCACATTTGCCGAAGTTACGGAGGTTCAAATCTTGAAAAGTCACGAAAGATGTGTGTTTGAGCACATAAATTACTCGTTTTCTAGAAAACTCACCAAGATATAATGAAGCCTTATGAGTCATGATGAAGAGCTCAACGAGGTGATTCTATGATCAATTTTTTAAGCAATTTGAAGCACATTTGCCGAAGTTACGGAGGTTCAAATCTTGAAAAGTCACGAAAGAAGTGTGTTTGTGCACATAAATCACTCGTTTTCTGGAAAACTCACCAAGATACAATGAAGCCTTATTTGTCATGTTAAAGAGCTCGTCGAGGTGATTCTGTGGTCAAATTTTGAAGGTAGTTGGAGCTCATTTGCCGAAGTTACGGTGGTTCAAAACTTGAAAAGTCACGAAAGAAGTGTGTTTGTGCACATAAATTACTCGTTTTCTGGAAAACTCACCAAGATACAATGAAGCCTTATTTGTCATGTTAAAGAGCTCGTCGAGTTGATTCTGTGGTCAAATTTTGAAGGTAGTTGGAGCTAATTTGACGAAGTTACGTAGGTTCAAAACTTGAAAAGTCACGAAAGAAGTATGTTTGTGCACATAAATTACTCTTTTTCTGGAAAACTCACCAAGATACAATGAAGCCTAATTAGTCGTGTTAAATTACTCGTCGAGGTGATTCTGTGGTCAAATTTTGAAGGTATTTGAAGCTCATTTGCCGAAGTTACGGAGGTTCAAATCTTGAAAGGTCACGAAAGATGTGTGTTTGAGCACATAAATTACTCGTTTTCTAGAAAACTCACCAAGATACAATGAAGCCTTATAAGTCGTGTTAAATTACTCGTCGAGGTGATTCTGTGGTCAAATTTTGAAGGCAGTTGGAGCTCATTTGCCGAAGTTACGGAGGTTGAAAGCTTGAAAAGTCACGAAAGAAGTATGTTTGAGCACATAAATTACTCGTTTTCTAGAAAACTCACCAAGATATAATGAAGCCTTATGAGTCATGATGAAGAGCTCAACGAGGTGATTCTATGATCAATTTTTTAAGCAATTTGAAGCACATTTGCCGAAGTTACGGAGGTTCAAATCTTGAAAAGTCACGAAAGAAGTGTGTTTGTGCACATAAATCACTCGTTTTCTGGAAAACTCACCAAGATACATTGAAGCCTTATTTGTCATATTCACGAGCTCGTCGAGGTGATTCTGTGGTCAAATTTTGAAGGTATTTGAAGCTCATTTGCCGAAGTTACGGAGGTTCAAATCTTGAAAGGTCACGAAAGATGTGTGTTTGAGCACATAAATTACTCGTTTTCTAAAAAACTCACCAAGATATAATGAAGCCTTATGAGTCATGATGAAGAGCTCAACGAGGTGATTCTATGATCAATTTTTTAAGCAATTTGAAGCACATTTGCCGAAGTTACGGAGGTTCAAATCTTGAAAAGTCACGAAAGATGTGTGTTTGAGCACATAAATTAGTCGTTTTCTAGAAAACTCACCAAGATACAATGAAGCCTTATAAGTCGTGTTAAATTACTCGTCGAGGTGATTCTGTGGTCAAATTTTGAAGGCAGTTGGAGCTCATTTGCCGAAGTTACGGAGGTTGAAAGCTTGAAAAGTCACGAAAGAAGTATGTTTGAGCACATAAATTACTCGTTTTCTAGAAAACTCACCAAGATATAATGAAGCCTTATGAGTCATGATGAAGAGCTCAACGAGGTGATTCTATGATCAATTTTTTAAGCAATTTGAAGCACATTTGCCGAAGTTACGGAGGTTCAAATCTTGAAAAGTCACGAAAGATGTGTGTTTGAGCACATAAATTACTCGTTTTCTAGAAAACTCACCAAGATATAATGAAGCCTTATGAGTCATGATGAAGAGCTCAACGAGGTGATTCTATGATCAATTTTTTAAGCAATTTGAAGCACATTTGCCGAAGTTACGGAGGTTCAAATCTTGAAAAGTCACGAAAGAAGTGTGTTTGTGCACATAAATCACTCGTTTTCTGGAAAACTCACCAAGATACATTGAAGCCTTATTTGTCATATTCACGAGCTCGTCGAGGTGATTCTGTGGTCAAATTTTGAAGGTATTTGAAGCTCATTTGCCGAAGTTACGGAGGTTCAAATCTTGAAAGGTCACGAAAGATGTGTGTTTGAGCACATAAATTACTCGTTTTCTAGAAAACTCACCAAGATACAATGAAGCCTTATAAGTCGTGTTAAATTACTCGTCGAGGTGATTCTATGATCAATTTTTTAAGCAATTTGAAGCACATTTGCCGAAGTTACGGAGGTTCAAATCTTGAAAAGTCACGAAAGATGTGTGTTTGAGCACATAAATTACTCGTTTTCTAGAAAACTCACCAAGATACAATGAAGCCTTATTAGTCGTGTTAAATTACTCGTCGAGGTGATTCTGTGGTCAAATTTTGAAGGTAGTTGGAGCTCATTTGCCGAAGTTACGGTGGTTCAAAACTTGAAAAGTCACGAAAGAAGTGTGTTTGAGCACATAAATTACTCGTTTTCTAGAAAACTCACCAAGATACAATGAAGCCTTATAAGTCGTGTTAAATTACTCGTCGAGGTGATTCTGTGGTCAAATTTTGAAGGCAGTTGGAGCTCATTTGCCGAAGTTACGGAGGTTGAAAACTTGAAAAGTCACGAAAGAAGTATGTTTGAGCACATAAATTACTCGTTTTCTAGAAAACTCACCAAGATATAATGAAGCCTTATGAGTCATGATGAAGAGCTCAACGAGGTGATTCTATGATCAATTTTTTAAGCAATTTGAAGCACATTTGCCGAAGTTACGGAGGTTCAAATCTTGAAAAGTCACGAAAGATGTGTGTTTGAGCACATAAATTACTCGTTTTCTAGAAAACTCACCAAGATATAATGAAGCCTTATGAGTCATGATGAAGAGCTCAACGAGGTGATTCTATGATCAATTTTTTAAGCAATTTGAAGCACATTTGCCGAAGTTACGGAGGTTCAAATCTTGAAAAGTCACGAAAGAAGTGTGTTTGTGCACATAAATCACTCGTTTTCTGGAAAACTCACCAAGATACATTGAAGCCTTATAAGTCGTGTTAAATTACTCGTCGAGGTGATTCTGTGGTCAAATTTTGAAGGTAGTTGGAGCTAATTTGCCGAAGTTACGTAGGTTCAAAACTTGAAAAGTCACGAAAGAAGTATGTTTGTGCACATAAATTACTCGTTTTCTAGAAAACTCACCAAGATACAATGAAGCCTTATTTGTCATGTTAAAGAGCTCGTCGAGGTGATTCTGTGGTCAAATTTTGAAGGTAGTTGGAGCTCATTTGCCGAAGTTACGGAGGTTCAAATCTTGAAAGGTCACGAAAGATGTGTGTTTGAGCACATAAATTACTCGTTTTCTAGAAAACTCACCAAGATATAATGAAGCCTTATGAGTCATGATGAAGAGCTCAACGAGGTGATTCTATGATCAATTTTTTAAGCAATTTGAAGCACATTTGCCGAAGTTACGGAGGTTCAAATCTTGAAAAGTCACGAAAGATGTGTGTTTGAGCACATAAATTACTCGTTTTCTAGAAAACTCACCAAGATACAATGAAGCCTTATTAGTCGTGTTAAATTACTCGTCGAGGTGATTCTGTGGTCAAATTTTGAAGGTAGTTGGAGCTCATTTGCCGAAGTTACGGTGGTTCAAAACTTGAAAAGTCACGAAAGAAGTGTGTTTGTGCACATAAATTACTCGTTTTCTGGAAAACTCACCAAGATACAATGAAGCCTTATAAGTCGTGTTAAATTACTCGTCGAGGTGATTCTGTGGTCAAATTTTGAAGGCAGTTGGAGCTCATTTGCCGAAGTTACGGAGGTTGAAAGCTTGAAAAGTCACGAAAGAAGTATGTTTGAGCACATAAATTACTCGTTTTCTAGAAAACTCACCAAGATATAATGAAGCCTTATGAGTCATGATGAAGAGCTCAACGAGGTGATTCTATGATCAATTTTTTAAGCAATTTGAAGCACATTTGCCGAAGTTACGGAGGTTCAAATCTTGAAAAGTCACGAAAGATGTGTGTTTGAGCACATAAATTACTCGTTTTCTAGAAAACTCACCAAGATACAATGAAGCCTTATTAGTCGTGTTAAATTACTCGTCGAGGTGATTCTGTGGTCAAATTTTGAAGGTAGTTGGAGCTCATTTGCCGAAGTTACGGAGGTTCAAATCTTGAAAGGTCACGAAAGATGTGTGTTTGAGCACATAAATTACTCGTTTTCTAGAAAACTCACCAAGATACAATGAAGCCTTATAAGTCGTGTTAAATTACTCGTCGAGGTGATTCTGTGGTCAAATTTTGAAGGCAGTTGGAGCTCATTTGCCGAAGTTACGGAGGTTGAAAGCTTGAAAAGTCACGAAAGAAGTATGTTTGAGCACATAAATTACTCGTTTTCTAGAAAACTCACCAAGATATAATGAAGCCTTATGAGTCATGATGAAGAGCTCAACGAGGTGATTCTATGATCAATTTTTTAAGCAATTTGAAGCACATTTGCCGAAGTTACGGAGGTTCAAATCTTGAAAAGTCACGAAAGAAGTGTGTTTGTGCACATAAATCACTCGTTTTCTGGAAAACTCACCAAGATACATTGAAGCCTTATTTGTCATATTCACGAGCTCGTCGAGGTGATTCTGTGGTCAAATTTTGAAGGTATTTGAAGCTCATTTGCCGAAGTTACGGAGGTTCAAATCTTGAAAGGTCACGAAAGATGTGTGTTTGAGCACATAAATTACTCGTTTTCTAAAAAACTCACCAAGATATAATGAAGCCTTATGAGTCATGATGAAGAGCTCAACGAGGTGATTCTATGATCAATTTTTTAAGCAATTTGAAGCACATTTGCCGAAGTTACGGAGGTTCAAATCTTGAAAAGTCACGAAAGATGTGTGTTTGAGCACATAAATTAGTCGTTTTCTAGAAAACTCACCAAGATACAATGAAGCCTTATAAGTCGTGTTAAATTACTCGTCGAGGTGATTCTGTGGTCAAATTTTGAAGGCAGTTGGAGCTCATTTGCCGAAGTTACGGAGGTTGAAAGCTTGAAAAGTCACGAAAGAAGTATGTTTGAGCACATAAATTACTCGTTTTCTAGAAAACTCACCAAGATATAATGAAGCCTTATGAGTCATGATGAAGAGCTCAACGAGGTGATTCTATGATCAATTTTTTAAGCAATTTGAAGCACATTTGCCGAAGTTACGGAGGTTCAAATCTTGAAAAGTCACGAAAGATGTGTGTTTGAGCACATAAATTACTCGTTTTCTAGAAAACTCACCAAGATATAATGAAGCCTTATGAGTCATGATGAAGAGCTCAACGAGGTGATTCTATGATCAATTTTTTAAGCAATTTGAAGCACATTTGCCGAAGTTACGGAGGTTCAAATCTTGAAAAGTCACGAAAGAAGTGTGTTTGTGCACATAAATCACTCGTTTTCTGGAAAACTCACCAAGATACATTGAAGCCTTATTTGTCATATTCACGAGCTCGTCGAGGTGATTCTGTGGTCAAATTTTGAAGGTATTTGAAGCTCATTTGCCGAAGTTACGGAGGTTCAAATCTTGAAAGGTCACGAAAGATGTGTGTTTGAGCACATAAATTACTCGTTTTCTAGAAAACTCACCAAGATACAATGAAGCCTTATAAGTCGTGTTAAATTACTCGTCGAGGTGATTCTATGATCAATTTTTTAAGCAATTTGAAGCACATTTGCCGAAGTTACGGAGGTTCAAATCTTGAAAAGTCACGAAAGATGTGTGTTTGAGCACATAAATTACTCGTTTTCTAGAAAACTCACCAAGATACAATGAAGCCTTATTAGTCGTGTTAAATTACTCGTCGAGGTGATTCTGTGGTCAAATTTTGAAGGTAGTTGGAGCTCATTTGCCGAAGTTACGGTGGTTCAAAACTTGAAAAGTCACGAAAGAAGTGTGTTTGAGCACATAAATTACTCGTTTTCTAGAAAACTCACCAAGATACAATGAAGCCTTATAAGTCGTGTTAAATTACTCGTCGAGGTGATTCTGTGGTCAAATTTTGAAGGCAGTTGGAGCTCATTTGCCGAAGTTACGGAGGTTGAAAACTTGAAAAGTCACGAAAGAAGTATGTTTGAGCACATAAATTACTCGTTTTCTAGAAAACTCACCAAGATATAATGAAGCCTTATGAGTCATGATGAAGAGCTCAACGAGGTGATTCTATGATCAATTTTTTAAGCAATTTGAAGCACATTTGCCGAAGTTACGGAGGTTCAAATCTTGAAAAGTCACGAAAGATGTGTGTTTGAGCACATAAATTACTCGTTTTCTAGAAAACTCACCAAGATATAATGAAGCCTTATGAGTCATGATGAAGAGCTCAACGAGGTGATTCTATGATCAATTTTTTAAGCAATTTGAAGCACATTTGCCGAAGTTACGGAGGTTCAAATCTTGAAAAGTCACGAAAGAAGTGTGTTTGTGCACATAAATCACTCGTTTTCTGGAAAACTCACCAAGATACATTGAAGCCTTATAAGTCGTGTTAAATTACTCGTCGAGGTGATTCTGTGGTCAAATTTTGAAGGTAGTTGGAGCTAATTTGCCGAAGTTACGTAGGTTCAAAACTTGAAAAGTCACGAAAGAAGTATGTTTGTGCACATAAATTACTCGTTTTCTAGAAAACTCACCAAGATACAATGAAGCCTTATTTGTCATGTTAAAGAGCTCGTCGAGGTGATTCTGTGGTCAAATTTTGAAGGTAGTTGGAGCTCATTTGCCGAAGTTACGGAGGTTCAAATCTTGAAAGGTCACGAAAGATGTGTGTTTGAGCACATAAATTACTCGTTTTCTAGAAAACTCACCAAGATATAATGAAGCCTTATGAGTCATGATGAAGAGCTCAACGAGGTGATTCTATGATCAATTTTTTAAGCAATTTGAAGCACATTTGCCGAAGTTACGGAGGTTCAAATCTTGAAAAGTCACGAAAGATGTGTGTTTGAGCACATAAATTACTCGTTTTCTAGAAAACTCACCAAGATACAATGAAGCCTTATTAGTCGTGTTAAATTACTCGTCGAGGTGATTCTGTGGTCAAATTTTGAAGGTAGTTGGAGCTCATTTGCCGAAGTTACGGTGGTTCAAAACTTGAAAAGTCACGAAAGAAGTGTGTTTGTGCACATAAATTACTCGTTTTCTGGAAAACTCACCAAGATACAATGAAGCCTTATTTGTCATGTTAAAGAGCTCGTCGAGGTGATTCTGTGGTCAAATTTTGAAGGTAGTTGGAGCTAATTTGACGAAGTTACGTAGGTTCAAAACTTGAAAAGTCACGAAAGAAGTATGTTTGTGCACATAAATTACTCTTTTTCTGGAAAACTCACCAAGATACAATGAAGCCTAATTAGTCGTGTTAAATTACTCGTCGAGGTGATTCTGTGGTCAAATTTTGAAGGTATTTGAAGCTCATTTGCCGAAGTTACGGAGGTTCAAATCTTGAAAGGTCACGAAAGATGTGTGTTTGAGCACATAAATTACTCGTTTTCTAGAAAACTCACCAAGATACAATGAAGCCTTATAAGTCGTGTTAAATTACTCGTCGAGGTGATTCTGTGGTCAAATTTTGAAGGCAGTTGGAGCTCATTTGCCGAAGTTACGGAGGTTGAAAGCTTGAAAAGTCACGAAAGAAGTATGTTTGAGCACATAAATTACTCGTTTTCTAGAAAACTCACCAAGATATAATGAAGCCTTATGAGTCATGATGAAGAGCTCAACGAGGTGATTCTATGATCAATTTTTTAAGCAATTTGAAGCACATTTGCCGAAGTTACGGAGGTTCAAATCTTGAAAAGTCACGAAAGAAGTGTGTTTGTGCACATAAATCACTCGTTTTCTGGAAAACTCACCAAGATACATTGAAGCCTTATTTGTCATATTCACGAGCTCGTCGAGGTGATTCTGTGGTCAAATTTTGAAGGTATTTGAAGCTCATTTGCCGAAGTTACGGAGGTTCAAATCTTGAAAGGTCACGAAAGATGTGTGTTTGAGCACATAAATTACTCGTTTTCTAAAAAACTCACCAAGATATAATGAAGCCTTATGAGTCATGATGAAGAGCTCAACGAGGTGATTCTATGATCAATTTTTTAAGCAATTTGAAGCACATTTGCCGAAGTTACGGAGGTTCAAATCTTGAAAAGTCACGAAAGATGTGTGTTTGAGCACATAAATTACTCGTTTTCTAGAAAACTCACCAAGATACAATGAAGCCTTATAAGTCGTGTTAAATTACTCGTCGAGGTGATTCTGTGGTCAAATTTTGAAGGCAGTTGGAGCTCATTTGCCGAAGTTACGGAGGTTCAAAACTTGAAAAGTCACGAAAGAAGTATGTTTGTGCACATAAATTACTCGTTTTCTGGAAAACTCACCAAGATACATTGAAGCCTTATTTGTCATATTCACGAGCTCGTCGAGGTGATTCTGTGGTCAAATTTTGAAGGTATTTGAAGCTCATTTGCCGAAGTTACGGAGGTTCAAATCTTGAAAAGTCACGAAAGAAGTATGTTTGTGCACATAAATTACTCGTTTTCTGGAAAACTCACCAAGATACATTGAAGCCTTATTTGTCATATTCACGAGCTCGTCGAGGTGATTCTGTGGTCAAATTTTGAAGGTATTTGAAGCTCATTTGCCGAAGTTACGGAGGTTCAAATCTTGAAAGGTCACGAAAGATGTGTGTTTGAGCACATAAATTACTCGTTTTCTAGAAAACTCACCAAGATACAATGAAGCCTTATAAGTCGTGTTAAATTACTCGTCGAGGTGATTCTGTGGTCAAATTTTGAAGGCAGTTGGAGCTCATTTGCCGAAGTTACGGAGGTTGAAAGCTTGAAAAGTCACGAAAGAAGTATGTTTGAGCACATAAATTACTCGTTTTCTAGAAAACTCACCAAGATATAATGAAGCCTTATGAGTCATGATGAAGAGCTCAACGAGGTGATTCTATGATCAATTTTTTAAGCAATTTGAAGCACATTTGCCGAAGTTACGGAGGTTCAAATCTTGAAAAGTCACGAAAGATGTGTGTTTGAGCACATAAATTACTCGTTTTCTAGAAAACTCACCAAGATATAATGAAGCCTTATGAGTCATGATGAAGAGCTCAACGAGGTGATTCTATGATCAATTTTTTAAGCAATTTGAAGCACATTTGCCGAAGTTACGGAGGTTCAAATCTTGAAAAGTCACGAAAGAAGTGTGTTTGTGCACATAAATCACTCGTTTTCTGGAAAACTCACCAAGATACAATGAAGCCTTATTTGTCATGTTAAAGAGCTCGTCGAGGTGATTCTGTGGTCAAATTTTGAAGGTAGTTGGAGCTCATTTGCCGAAGTTACGGTGGTTCAAAACTTGAAAAGTCACGAAAGAAGTGTGTTTGTGCACATAAATTACTCGTTTTCTGGAAAACTCACCAAGATACAATGAAGCCTTATTTGTCATGTTAAAGAGCTCGTCGAGGTGATTCTGTGGTCAAATTTTGAAGGTAGTTGGAGCTAATTTGACGAAGTTACGTAGGTTCAAAACTTGAAAAGTCACGAAAGAAGTATGTTTGTGCACATAAATTACTCTTTTTCTGGAAAACTCACCAAGATACAATGAAGCCTAATTAGTCGTGTTAAATTACTCGTCGAGGTGATTCTGTGGTCAAATTTTGAAGGTATTTGAAGCTCATTTGCCGAAGTTACGGAGGTTCAAATCTTGAAAGGTCACGAAAGATGTGTGTTTGAGCACATAAATTACTCGTTTTCTAGAAAACTCACCAAGATACAATGAAGCCTTATAAGTCGTGTTAAATTACTCGTCGAGGTGATTCTGTGGTCAAATTTTGAAGGCAGTTGGAGCTCATTTGCCGAAGTTACGGAGGTTGAAAGCTTGAAAAGTCACGAAAGAAGTATGTTTGAGCACATAAATTACTCGTTTTCTAGAAAACTCACCAAGATATAATGAAGCCTTCTTAGTCGTGTTAAAGAGCTCGTTGAGATGATTCTGTGGTCAAATTTTGAAGGTAGTTGCAGCTCATTTGCCGAAGTTACGGAGGTTCAAAGCTTGAAAAGTCACGAAAGATGTGTGTTTGAGCACATAAATTACTCGTTTTCTAGAAAACTCACCAAGATATAATGAAGCCTTCTTAGTCGTGTTAAAGAGCTCGTTGAGATGATTCTGTGGTCAAATTTTGAAGGTAGTTGCAGCTCATTTGCCGAAGTTACGGAGGTTCAAATCTTGAAAAGTCACGAAAGATGTGTGCTTGAGCACATAAATTACTCGTTTTCTAGAAAACTCACCAAGATACAATGAAGCCTTATTAGTCGTGTTAAAGTGCTCGTCGAGATGATTCTGTGGTAAAATTTTGAAGCTATTTGGAGCTCATTTGCCGAAGTTACGGACGTTCAAAGCTTGAAAATTCACGAAAGATGTGTGTTTGAGCACATAAATTACTCGTTTTCTAGAAAACTCACCAAGATATAATGAAGCCTTATGAGTCATGATGAAGAGCTCAACGAGGTGATTCTATGATCAATTTTTTAAGCAATTTGAAGCACATTTGCCGAAGTTACGGAGGTTCAAATCTTGAAAAGTCACGAAAGAAGTGTGTTTGTGCACATAAATCACTCGTTTTCTGGAAAACTCACCAAGATACATTGAAGCCTTATTTGTCATATTCACGAGCTCGTCGAGGTGATTCTGTGGTCAAATTTTGAAGGTATTTGAAGCTCATTTGCCGAAGTTACGGAGGTTCAAATCTTGAAAGGTCACGAAAGATGTGTGTTTGAGCACATAAATTACTCGTTTTCTAAAAAACTCACCAAGATATAATGAAGCCTTATGAGTCATGATGAAGAGCTCAACGAGGTGATTCTATGATCAATTTTTTAAGCAATTTGAAGCACATTTGCCGAAGTTACGGAGGTTCAAATCTTGAAAAGTCACGAAAGATGTGTGTTTGAGCACATAAATTACTCGTTTTCTAGAAAACTCACCAAGATACAATGAAGCCTTATAAGTCGTGTTAAATTACTCGTCGAGGTGATTCTGTGGTCAAATTTTGAAGGCAGTTGGAGCTCATTTGCCGAAGTTACGGAGGTTCAAAACTTGAAAAGTCACGAAAGAAGTATGTTTGTGCACATAAATTACTCGTTTTCTGGAAAACTCACCAAGATACATTGAAGCCTTATTTGTCATATTCACGAGCTCGTCGAGGTGATTCTGTGGTCAAATTTTGAAGGTATTTGAAGCTCATTTGCCGAAGTTACGGAGGTTCAAATCTTGAAAGGTCACGAAAGATGTGTGTTTGAGCACATAAATTACTCGTTTTCTAGAAAACTCACCATGATACAATGAAGCCTTATAAGTCGTGTTAAATTACTCGTCGAGGTGATTCTGTGGTCAAATTTTGAAGGCAGTTGGAGCTCATTTGCCGAAGTTACGGAGGTTGAAAGCTTGAAAAGTCACGAAAGAAGTATGTTTGAGCACATAAATTACTCGTTTTCTAGAAAACTCACCAAGATATAATGAAGCCTTATGAGTCATGATGAAGAGCTCAACGAGGTGATTCTATGATCAATTTTTTAAGCAATTTGAAGCACATTTGCCGAAGTTACGGAGGTTCAAATCTTGAAAAGTCACGAAAGATGTGTGTTTGAGCACATAAATTACTCGTTTTCTAGAAAACTCACCAAGATATAATGAAGCCTTATGAGTCATGATGAAGAGCTCAACGAGGTGATTCTATGATCAATTTTTTAAGCAATTTGAAGCACATTTGCCGAAGTTACGGAGGTTCAAATCTTGAAAAGTCACGAAAGAAGTGTGTTTGTGCACATAAATCACTCGTTTTCTGGAAAACTCACCAAGATACATTGAAGCCTTATTTGTCATATTCACGAGCTCGTCGAGGTGATTCTGTGGTCAAATTTTGAAGGTATTTGAAGCTCATTTGCCGAAGTTACGGAGGTTCAAATCTTGAAAGGTCACGAAAGATGTGTGTTTGAGCACATAAATTACTCGTTTTCTAGAAAACTCACCAAGATACAATGAAGCCTTATAAGTCGTGTTAAATTACTCGTCGAGGTGATTCTATGATCAATTTTTTAAGCAATTTGAAGCACATTTGCCGAAGTTACGGAGGTTCAAATCTTGAAAAGTCACGAAAGATGTGTGTTTGAGCACATAAATTACTCGTTTTCTAGAAAACTCACCAAGATACAATGAAGCCTTATTAGTCGTGTTAAATTACTCGTCGAGGTGATTCTGTGGTCAAATTTTGAAGGTAGTTGGAGCTCATTTGCCGAAGTTACGGTGGTTCAAAACTTGAAAAGTCACGAAAGAAGTGTGTTTGTGCACATAAATTACTCGTTTTCTGGAAAACTCACCAAGATACAATGAAGCCTTATTTGTCATGTTAAAGAGCTCGTCGAGGTGATTCTGTGGTCAAATTTTGAAGGTAGTTGGAGCTAATTTGACGAAGTTACGTAGGTTCAAAACTTGAAAAGTCACGAAAGAAGTATGTTTGTGCACATAAATTACTCTTTTTCTGGAAAACTCACCAAGATACAATGAAGCCTAATTAGTCGTGTTAAATTACTCGTCGAGGTGATTCTGTGGTCAAATTTTGAAGGTATTTGAAGCTCATTTGCCGAAGTTACGGAGGTTCAAATCTTGAAAGGTCACGAAAGATGTGTGTTTGAGCACATAAATTACTCGTTTTCTAGAAAACTCACCAAGATACAATGAAGCCTTATAAGTCGTGTTAAATTACTCGTCGAGGTGATTCTGTGGTCAAATTTTGAAGGCAGTTGGAGCTCATTTGCCGAAGTTACGGAGGTTCAAAACTTGAAAAGTCACGAAAGAAGTGTGTTTGTGCACATAAATTACTCGTTTTCTGGAAAACTCACCAAGATACAATGAAGCCTTATTTGTCATGTTAAAGAGCTCGTCGAGGTGATTCTGTGGTCAAATTTTGAAGGTAGTTGGAGCTCATTTGCCGAAGTTACGGTGGTTCAAAACTTGAAAAGTCACGAAAGAAGTGTGTTTGTGCACATAAATTACTCGTTTTCTGGAAAACTCACCAAGATACAATGAAGCCTTATTTGTCATGTTAAAGAGCTCGTCGAGGTGATTCTGTGGTCAAATTTTGAAGGTAGTTGGAGCTAATTTGCCGAAGTTACGTAGGTTCAAAACTTGAAAAGTCACGAAAGAAGTATGTTTGTGCACATAAATTACTCGTTTTCTAGAAAACTCACCAAGATACAATGAAGCCTTATTAGTCGTGTTAAATTACTCGTCGAGGTGATTCTGTGGTCAAATTTTGAAGGTAGTTGGAGCTAATTTGCCGAAGTTACGGAGGTTGAAAGCTTGAAAAGTCACGAAAGAAGTATGTTTGAGCACATAAATTACTCGTTTTCTAGAAAACTCACCAAGATATAATGAAGCCTTATGAGTCATGATGAAGAGCTCAACGAGGTGATTCTATGATCAATTTTTTAAGCAATTTGAAGCACATTTGCCGAAGTTACGGAGGTTCAAATCTTGAAAAGTCACGAAAGAAGTGTGTTTGTGCACATAAATCACTCGTTTTCTGGAAAACTCACCAAGATACATTGAAGCCTTATTTGTCATATTCACGAGCTCGTCGAGGTGATTCTGTGGTCAAATTTTGAAGGTATTTGAAGCTCATTTGCCGAAGTTACGGAGGTTCAAATCTTGAAAGGTCACGAAAGATGTGTGTTTGAGCACATAAATTACTCGTTTTCTAGAAAACTCACCAAGATACAATGAAGCCTTATAAGTCGTGTTAAATTACTCGTCGAGGTGATTCTGTGGTCAAATTTTGAAGGCAGTTGGAGCTCATTTGCCGAAGTTACGGAGGTTGAAAGCTTGAAAAGTCACGAAAGAAGTATGTTTGAGCACATAAATTACTCGTTTTCTAGAAAACTCACCAAGATATAATGAAGCCTTATGAGTCATGATGAAGAGCTCAACGAGATGATTCTATGATCACTTTTTTAAGCAATTTGAAGCACATTTGCCGAAGTTACGGAGGTTCAAATCTTGAAAAGTCACGAAAGATGTGTGTTTGAGCACATAAATTACTCGTTTTCTAGAAAACTCACCAAGATATAATGAAGCCTTATTAGTCGTGTTAAATTACTCGTCGAGGTGATTCTGTGGTCAAATTTTGAAGGTAGTTGGAGCTCATTTGCCGAAGTTACGGTGGTTCAAAACTTGAAAAGTCACGAAAGAAGTGTGTTTGTGCACATAAATTACTCGTTTTCTGGAAAACTCACCAAGATACAATGAAGCCTTATTTGTCATGTTAAAGAGCTCGTCGAGGTGATTCTGTGGTCAAATTTTGAAGGTAGTTGGAGCTAATTTGACGAAGTTACGTAGGTTCAAAACTTGAAAAGTCACGAAAGAAGTATGTTTGTGCACATAAATTACTCTTTTTCTGGAAAACTCACCAAGATACAATGAAGCCTAATTAGTCGTGTTAAATTACTCGTCGAGGTGATTCTGTGGTCAAATTTTGAAGGTATTTGAAGCTCATTTGCCGAAGTTACGGAGGTTCAAATCTTGAAAGGTCACGAAAGATGTGTGTTTGAGCACATAAATTACTCGTTTTCTAGAAAACTCACCAAGATACAATGAAGCCTTATAAGTCGTGTTAAATTACTCGTCGAGGTGATTCTGTGGTCAAATTTTGAAGGCAGTTGGAGCTCATTTGCCGAAGTTACGGAGGTTGAAAGCTTGAAAAGTCACGAAAGAAGTATGTTTGAGCACATAAATTACTCGTTTTCTAGAAAACTCACCAAGATATAATGAAGCCTTATGAGTCATGATGAAGAGCTCAACGAGGTGATTCTATGATCAATTTTTTAAGCAATTTGAAGCACATTTGCCGAAGTTACGGTGGTTCAAATCTTGAAAAGTCACGAAAGAAGTGTGTTTGTGCACATAAATCACTCGTTTTCTGGAAAACTCACCAAGATACATTGAAGCCTTATTTGTCATATTCACGAGCTCGTCGAGGTGATTCTGTGGTCAAATTTTGAAGGTATTTGAAGCTCATTTGCCGAAGTTACGGAGGTTCAAATCTTGAAAGGTCACGAAAGATGTGTGTTTGAGCACATAAATTACTCGTTTTCTAGAAAACTCACCAAGATATAATGAAGCCTTATGAGTCATGATGAAGAGCTCAACGAGGTGATTCTATGATCAATTTTTTAAGCAATTTGAAGCACATTTGCCGAAGTTACGGAGGTTCAAATCTTGAAAAGTCACGAAAGATGTGTGTTTGAGCACATAAATTACTCGTTTTCTAGAAAACTCACCAAGATACAATGAAGCCTTATAAGTCGTGTTAAATTACTCGTCGAGGTGATTCTGTGGTCAAATTTTGAAGGCAGTTGGAGCTCATTTGCCGAAGTTACGGAGGTTCAAAACTTGAAAAGTCACGAAAGAAGTATGTTTGTGCACATAAATTACTAGTTTTCTGGAAAACTCACCAAGATACATTGAAGCCTTATTTGTCATATTCACGAGCTCGTCGAGGTGATTCTGTGGTCAAATTTTGAAGGTATTTGAAGCTCATTTGCCGAAGTTACGGAGGTTCAAATCTTGAAAGGTCACGAAAGATGTGTGTTTGAGCACATAAATTACTCGTTTTCTAGAAAACTCACCAAGATACAATGAAGCCTTATAAGTCGTGTTAAATTACTCGTCGAGGTGATTCTGTGGTCAAATTTTGAAGGCAGTTGGAGCTCATTTGCCGAAGTTACGGAGGTTCAAAACTTGAAAAGTCACGAAAGAAGTATGTTTGTGCATATAAATTACTCGTTTTCTGGAAAACTCACCAAGATACAATGAAGCCTTATTAGTCGTGTTAAATTACTCGTCGAGGTGATTCTGTGGTCAAATTTTGAAGGTAGTTGGAGCTCATTTGCCGAAGTTACGTAGGTTCAAAACTTGAAAAGTCACGAAAGAAGTATGTTTGTGCACATAAATTACTCTTTTTCTGGAAAACTCACCAAGATACAATGAAGCCTTATTAGTCGTGTTAAATTACTCGTCGAGGTGATTCTGTGGTCAAATTTTGAAGGTAGTTGGAGCTAATTTGCCGAAGTTACGGAGGTTGAAAGCTTGAAAAGTCACGAAAGAAGTATGTTTGAGCACATAAATTACTCGTTTTCTAGAAAACTCACGAAGATAAAATGAAGCCTTATGAGTCATGATGAAGAGCTCAACGAGGTGATTCTATGATCAATTTTTTAAGCAATTTGAAGCACATTTGCCGAAGTTACGGAGGTTCAAATCTTGAAAAGTCACGAAAGATGTGTGTTTGAGCACATAAATTACTCGTTTTCTAGAAAACTCACCAAGATATAATGAAGCCTTATGAGTCATGATGAAGAGCTCAACGAGGTGATTCTATGATCAATTTTTTAAGCAATTTGAAGCACATTTGCCGAAGTTACGGAGGTTCAAATCTTGAAAAGTCACGAAAGAAGTGTGTTTGTGCACATAAATCACTCGTTTTCTGGAAAACTCACCAAGATACATTGAAGCCTTATTTGTCATATTCACGAGCTCGTCGAGGTGATTCTGTGGTCAAATTTTGAAGGTATTTGAAGCTCATTTGCCGAAGTTACGGAGGTTCAAATCTTGAAAGGTCAAGAAAGATGTGTGTTTGAGCACATAAATTACTCGTTTTCTAGAAAACTCACCAAGATACAATGAAGCCTTATAAGTCGTGTTAAATTACTCGTCGAGGTGATTCTGTGGTCAAATTTTGAAGGCAGTTGGAGCTCATTTGCCGAAGTTACGGAGGTTGAAAGCTTGAAAAGTCACGAAAGAAGTATGTTTGAGCACATAAATTACTCGTTTTCTAGAAAACTCACCAAGATATAATGAAGCCTTATGAGTCATGATGAAGAGCTCAACGAGGTGATTCTATGATCAATTTTTTAAGCAATTTGAAGCACATTTGCCGAAGTTACGGTGGTTCAAATCTTGAAAAGTCACGAAAGAAGTGTGTTTGTGCACATAAATCACTCGTTTTCTGGAAAACTCACCAAGATACATTGAAGCCTTATTTGTCATATTCACGAGCTCGTCGAGGTGATTCTGTGGTCAAATTTTGAAGGTAGTTGGAGCTCATTTGCCGAAGTTACGGTGGTTCAAAACTTGAAAAGTCACGAAAGAAGTGTGTTTGTGCATATAAATTACTCGTTTTCTGGAAAACTCACCAAGATACAATGAAGCCTTATTTGTCATATTCACGAGCTCGTCGAGGTGATTCTGTGGTCAAATTTTGAAGGTATTTGAAGCTCATTTGCCGAAGTTACGGAGGTTCAAATCTTGAAAGGTCACGAAAGATGTGTGTTTGAGCACATAAATTACTCGTTTTCTAGAAAACTCACCAAGATACAATGAAGCCTTATAAGTCGTGTTAAATTACTCGTCGAGGTGATTCTGTGGTCAAATTTTGAAGGCAGTTGGAGCTCATTTGCCGAAGTTACGGAGGTTGAAAGCTTGAAAAGTCACGAAAGAAGTATGTTTGAGCACATAAATTACTCGTTTTCTAGAAAACTCACCAAGATATAATGAAGCCTTATGAGTCATGATGAAGAGCTCAACGAGGTGATTCTATGATCAATTTTTTAAGCAATTTGAAGCACATTTGCCGAAGTTACGGTGGTTCAAATCTTGAAAAGTCACGAAAGAAGTGTGTTTGTGCACATAAATCACTCGTTTTCTGGAAAACTCACCAAGATACATTGAAGCCTTATTTGTCATATTCACGAGCTCGTCGAGGTGATTCTGTGGTCAAATTTTGAAGGTAGTTGGAGCTCATTTGCCGAAGTTACGGTGGTTCAAAACTTGAAAAGTCACGAAAGAAGTGTGTTTGTGCATATAAATTACTCGTTTTCTGGAAAACTCACCAAGATACAATGAAGCCTTATTTGTCATGTTAAAGAGCTCGTCGAGGTGATTCTGTGGTCAAATTTTGAAGGTAGTTGGAGCTAATTTGCCGAAGTTACGTAGGTTCAAAACTTGAAAAGTCACGAAAGAAGTATGTTTGTGCACATAAATTACTCGTTTTCTAGAAAACTCACCAAGATACAATGAAGCCTTATTAGTCGTGTTAAATTACTCGTCGAGGTGATTCTGTGGTCAAATTTTGAAGGTAGTTGGAGCTAATTTGCCGAAGTTACGGAGGTTGAAAGCTTGAAAAGTCACGAAAGAAGTATGTTTGAGCACATAAATTACTCGTTTTCTAGAAAACTCACCAAGATATAATGAAGCCTTATGAGTCATGATGAAGAGCTCAACGAGGTGATTCTATGATCAATTTTTTAAGCAATTTGAAGCACATTTGCCGCAGTTACGGAGGTTCAAATCTTGAAAAGTCACGAAAGAAGTGTGTTTGTGCACATAAATCACTCGTTTTGTGGAAAACTCACCAAGATACATTGAAGCCTTATTTGTCATATTCACGAGCTCGTCGAGGTGATTCTGTGGTCAAATTTTGAAGGTATTTGAAGCTCATTTGCCGAAGTTACGTAGGTTCAAAACTTGAAAAGTCACGAAAGAAGTATGTTTGTGCACATAAATTACTCGTTTTCTAGAAAACTCACCAAGATACAATGAAGCCTTATTTGTCATGTTAAAGAGCTCGTCGAGGTGATTCTGTGGTCAAATTTTGAAGGTAGTTGGAGCTAATTTGCCGAAGTTACGGAGGTTGAAAGCTTGAAAAGTCACGAAAGAAGTATGTTTGAGCACATAAATTACTCGTTTTCTAGAAAACTCACCAAGATATAATGAAGCCTTATGAGTCATGATGAAGAGCTCAACGAGGTGATTCTATGATCAATTTTTTAAGCAATTTGAAGCACATTTGCCGCAGTTACGGAGGTTCAAATCTTGAAAAGTCACGAAAGAAGTGTGTTTGTGCACATAAATCACTCGTTTTGTGGAAAACTCACCAAGATACATTGAAGCCTTATTTGTCATATTCACGAGCTCGTCGAGGTGATTCTGTGGTCAAATTTTGAAGGTATTTGAAGCTCATTTGCCGAAGTTACGTAGGTTCAAAACTTGAAAAGTCACGAAAGAAGTATGTTTGTGCACATAAATTACTCGTTTTCTAGAAAACTCACCAAGATACAATGAAGCCTTATTTGTCATGTTAAAGAGCTCGTCGAGGTGATTCTGTGGTCAAATTTTGAAGGTAGTTGGAGCTCATTTGCCGAAGTTACGGAGGTTCAAATCTTGAAAGGTCACGAAAGATGTGTGTTTGAGCACATAAATTACTCGTTTTCTAGAAAACTCACCAAGATATAATGAAGCCTTATGAGTCATGATGAAGAGCTCAACGAGGTGATTCTATGATCAATTTTTTAAGCAATTTGAAGCACATTTGCCGAAGTTACGGAGGTTCAAATCTTGAAAAGTCACGAAAGATGTGTGTTTGAGCACATAAATTACTCGTTTTCTAGAAAACTCACCAAGATACAATGAAGCCTTATTAGTCGTGTTAAATTACTCGTCGAGGTGATTCTGTGGTCAAATTTTGAAGGTAGTTGGAGCTCATTTGCCGAAGTTACGGTGGTTCAAAACTTGAAAAGTCACGAAAGAAGTGTGTTTGTGCACATAAATTACTCGTTTTCTGGAAAACTCACCAAGATACAATGAAGCCTTATTTGTCATGTTAAAGAGCTCGTCGAGGTGATTCTGTGGTCAAATTTTGAAGGTAGTTGGAGCTAATTTGACGAAGTTACGTAGGTTCAAAACTTGAAAAGTCACGAAAGAAGTATGTTTGTGCACATAAATTACTCTTTTTCTGGAAAACTCACCAAGATACAATGAAGCCTAATTAGTCGTGTTAAATTACTCGTCGAGGTGATTCTGTGGTCAAATTTTGAAGGTATTTGAAGCTCATTTGCCGAAGTTACGGAGGTTCAAATCTTGAAAGGTCACGAAAGATGTGTGTTTGAGCACATAAATTACTCGTTTTCTAGAAAACTCACCAAGATACAATGAAGCCTTATAAGTCGTGTTAAATTACTCGTCGAGGTGATTCTGTGGTCAAATTTTGAAGGCAGTTGGAGCTCATTTGCCGAAGTTACGGAGGTTGAAAGCTTGAAAAGTCACGAAAGAAGTATGTTTGAGCACATAAATTACTCGTTTTCTAGAAAACTCACCAAGATATAATGAAGCCTTATGAGTCATGATGAAGAGCTCAACGAGGTGATTCTATGATCAATTTTTTAAGCAATTTGAAGCACATTTGCCGAAGTTACGGAGGTTCAAATCTTGAAAAGTCACGAAAGAAGTGTGTTTGTGCACATAAATCACTCGTTTTCTGGAAAACTCACCAAGATACATTGAAGCCTTATTTGTCATATTCACGAGCTCGTCGAGGTGATTCTGTGGTCAAATTTTGAAGGTATTTGAAGCTCATTTGCCGAAGTTACGGAGGTTCAAATCTTGAAAGGTCACGAAAGATGTGTGTTTGAGCACATAAATTACTCGTTTTCTAAAAAACTCACCAAGATATAATGAAGCCTTATGAGTCATGATGAAGAGCTCAACGAGGTGATTCTATGATCAATTTTTTAAGCAATTTGAAGCACATTTGCCGAAGTTACGGAGGTTCAAATCTTGAAAAGTCACGAAAGATGTGTGTTTGAGCACATAAATTACTCGTTTTCTAGAAAACTCACCAAGATACAATGAAGCCTTATAAGTCGTGTTAAATTACTCGTCGAGGTGATTCTGTGGTCAAATTTTGAAGGCAGTTGGAGCTCATTTGCCGAAGTTACGGAGGTTCAAAACTTGAAAAGTCACGAAAGAAGTATGTTTGTGCACATAAATTACTCGTTTTCTGGAAAACTCACCAAGATACATTGAAGCCTTATTTGTCATATTCACGAGCTCGTCGAGGTGATTCTGTGGTCAAATTTTGAAGGTATTTGAAGCTCATTTGCCGAAGTTACGGAGGTTCAAATCTTGAAAAGTCACGAAAGAAGTATGTTTGTGCACATAAATTACTCGTTTTCTGGAAAACTCACCAAGATACATTGAAGCCTTATTTGTCATATTCACGAGCTCGTCGAGGTGATTCTGTGGTCAAATTTTGAAGGTATTTGAAGCTCATTTGCCGAAGTTACGGAGGTTCAAATCTTGAAAGGTCACGAAAGATGTGTGTTTGAGCACATAAATTACTCGTTTTCTAGAAAACTCACCAAGATACAATGAAGCCTTATAAGTCGTGTTAAATTACTCGTCGAGGTGATTCTGTGGTCAAATTTTGAAGGCAGTTGGAGCTCATTTGCCGAAGTTACGGAGGTTGAAAGCTTGAAAAGTCACGAAAGAAGTATGTTTGAGCACATAAATTACTCGTTTTCTAGAAAACTCACCAAGATATAATGAAGCCTTATGAGTCATGATGAAGAGCTCAACGAGGTGATTCTATGATCAATTTTTTAAGCAATTTGAAGCACATTTGCCGAAGTTACGGAGGTTCAAATCTTGAAAAGTCACGAAAGATGTGTGTTTGAGCACATAAATTACTCGTTTTCTAGAAAACTCACCAAGATATAATGAAGCCTTATGAGTCATGATGAAGAGCTCAACGAGGTGATTCTATGATCAATTTTTTAAGCAATTTGAAGCACATTTGCCGAAGTTACGGAGGTTCAAATCTTGAAAAGTCACGAAAGAAGTGTGTTTGTGCACATAAATCACTCGTTTTCTGGAAAACTCACCAAGATACAATGAAGCCTTATTTGTCATGTTAAAGAGCTCGTCGAGGTGATTCTGTGGTCAAATTTTGAAGGTAGTTGGAGCTCATTTGCCGAAGTTACGGTGGTTCAAAACTTGAAAAGTCACGAAAGAAGTGTGTTTGTGCACATAAATTACTCGTTTTCTGGAAAACTCACCAAGATACAATGAAGCCTTATTTGTCATGTTAAAGAGCTCGTCGAGGTGATTCTGTGGTCAAATTTTGAAGGTAGTTGGAGCTAATTTGACGAAGTTACGTAGGTTCAAAACTTGAAAAGTCACGAAAGAAGTATGTTTGTGCACATAAATTACTCTTTTTCTGGAAAACTCACCAAGATACAATGAAGCCTAATTAGTCGTGTTAAATTACTCGTCGAGGTGATTCTGTGGTCAAATTTTGAAGGTATTTGAAGCTCATTTGCCGAAGTTACGGAGGTTCAAATCTTGAAAGGTCACGAAAGATGTGTGTTTGAGCACATAAATTACTCGTTTTCTAGAAAACTCACCAAGATACAATGAAGCCTTATAAGTCGTGTTAAATTACTCGTCGAGGTGATTCTGTGGTCAAATTTTGAAGGCAGTTGGAGCTCATTTGCCGAAGTTACGGAGGTTGAAAGCTTGAAAAGTCACGAAAGAAGTATGTTTGAGCACATAAATTACTCGTTTTCTAGAAAACTCACCAAGATATAATGAAGCCTTCTTAGTCGTGTTAAAGAGCTCGTTGAGATGATTCTGTGGTCAAATTTTGAAGGTAGTTGCAGCTCATTTGCCGAAGTTACGGAGGTTCAAAGCTTGAAAAGTCACGAAAGATGTGTGTTTGAGCACATAAATTACTCGTTTTCTAGAAAACTCACCAAGATATAATGAAGCCTTCTTAGTCGTGTTAAAGAGCTCGTTGAGATGATTCTGTGGTCAAATTTTGAAGGTAGTTGCAGCTCATTTGCCGAAGTTACGGAGGTTCAAATCTTGAAAAGTCACGAAAGATGTGTGCTTGAGCACATAAATTACTCGTTTTCTAGAAAACTCACCAAGATACAATGAAGCCTTATTAGTCGTGTTAAAGTGCTCGTCGAGATGATTCTGTGGTAAAATTTTGAAGCTATTTGGAGCTCATTTGCCGAAGTTACGGACGTTCAAAGCTTGAAAATTCACGAAAGATGTGTGTTTGAGCACATAAATTACTCGTTTTCTAGAAAACTCACCAAGATATAATGAAGCCTTATGAGTCATGATGAAGAGCTCAACGAGGTGATTCTATGATCAATTTTTTAAGCAATTTGAAGCACATTTGCCGAAGTTACGGAGGTTCAAATCTTGAAAAGTCACGAAAGAAGTGTGTTTGTGCACATAAATCACTCGTTTTCTGGAAAACTCACCAAGATACATTGAAGCCTTATTTGTCATATTCACGAGCTCGTCGAGGTGATTCTGTGGTCAAATTTTGAAGGTATTTGAAGCTCATTTGCCGAAGTTACGGAGGTTCAAATCTTGAAAGGTCACGAAAGATGTGTGTTTGAGCACATAAATTACTCGTTTTCTAAAAAACTCACCAAGATATAATGAAGCCTTATGAGTCATGATGAAGAGCTCAACGAGGTGATTCTATGATCAATTTTTTAAGCAATTTGAAGCACATTTGCCGAAGTTACGGAGGTTCAAATCTTGAAAAGTCACGAAAGATGTGTGTTTGAGCACATAAATTACTCGTTTTCTAGAAAACTCACCAAGATACAATGAAGCCTTATAAGTCGTGTTAAATTACTCGTCGAGGTGATTCTGTGGTCAAATTTTGAAGGCAGTTGGAGCTCATTTGCCGAAGTTACGGAGGTTCAAAACTTGAAAAGTCACGAAAGAAGTATGTTTGTGCACATAAATTACTCGTTTTCTGGAAAACTCACCAAGATACATTGAAGCCTTATTTGTCATATTCACGAGCTCGTCGAGGTGATTCTGTGGTCAAATTTTGAAGGTATTTGAAGCTCATTTGCCGAAGTTACGGAGGTTCAAATCTTGAAAGGTCACGAAAGATGTGTGTTTGAGCACATAAATTACTCGTTTTCTAGAAAACTCACCATGATACAATGAAGCCTTATAAGTCGTGTTAAATTACTCGTCGAGGTGATTCTGTGGTCAAATTTTGAAGGCAGTTGGAGCTCATTTGCCGAAGTTACGGAGGTTGAAAGCTTGAAAAGTCACGAAAGAAGTATGTTTGAGCACATAAATTACTCGTTTTCTAGAAAACTCACCAAGATATAATGAAGCCTTATGAGTCATGATGAAGAGCTCAACGAGGTGATTCTATGATCAATTTTTTAAGCAATTTGAAGCACATTTGCCGAAGTTACGGAGGTTCAAATCTTGAAAAGTCACGAAAGATGTGTGTTTGAGCACATAAATTACTCGTTTTCTAGAAAACTCACCAAGATATAATGAAGCCTTATGAGTCATGATGAAGAGCTCAACGAGGTGATTCTATGATCAATTTTTTAAGCAATTTGAAGCACATTTGCCGAAGTTACGGAGGTTCAAATCTTGAAAAGTCACGAAAGAAGTGTGTTTGTGCACATAAATCACTCGTTTTCTGGAAAACTCACCAAGATACATTGAAGCCTTATTTGTCATATTCACGAGCTCGTCGAGGTGATTCTGTGGTCAAATTTTGAAGGTATTTGAAGCTCATTTGCCGAAGTTACGGAGGTTCAAATCTTGAAAGGTCACGAAAGATGTGTGTTTGAGCACATAAATTACTCGTTTTCTAGAAAACTCACCAAGATACAATGAAGCCTTATAAGTCGTGTTAAATTACTCGTCGAGGTGATTCTATGATCAATTTTTTAAGCAATTTGAAGCACATTTGCCGAAGTTACGGAGGTTCAAATCTTGAAAAGTCACGAAAGATGTGTGTTTGAGCACATAAATTACTCGTTTTCTAGAAAACTCACCAAGATACAATGAAGCCTTATTAGTCGTGTTAAATTACTCGTCGAGGTGATTCTGTGGTCAAATTTTGAAGGTAGTTGGAGCTCATTTGCCGAAGTTACGGTGGTTCAAAACTTGAAAAGTCACGAAAGAAGTGTGTTTGTGCACATAAATTACTCGTTTTCTGGAAAACTCACCAAGATACAATGAAGCCTTATTTGTCATGTTAAAGAGCTCGTCGAGGTGATTCTGTGGTCAAATTTTGAAGGTAGTTGGAGCTAATTTGACGAAGTTACGTAGGTTCAAAACTTGAAAAGTCACGAAAGAAGTATGTTTGTGCACATAAATTACTCTTTTTCTGGAAAACTCACCAAGATACAATGAAGCCTAATTAGTCGTGTTAAATTACTCGTCGAGGTGATTCTGTGGTCAAATTTTGAAGGTATTTGAAGCTCATTTGCCGAAGTTACGGAGGTTCAAATCTTGAAAGGTCACGAAAGATGTGTGTTTGAGCACATAAATTACTCGTTTTCTAGAAAACTCACCAAGATACAATGAAGCCTTATAAGTCGTGTTAAATTACTCGTCGAGGTGATTCTGTGGTCAAATTTTGAAGGCAGTTGGAGCTCATTTGCCGAAGTTACGGAGGTTCAAAACTTGAAAAGTCACGAAAGAAGTGTGTTTGTGCACATAAATTACTCGTTTTCTGGAAAACTCACCAAGATACAATGAAGCCTTATTTGTCATGTTAAAGAGCTCGTCGAGGTGATTCTGTGGTCAAATTTTGAAGGTAGTTGGAGCTCATTTGCCGAAGTTACGGTGGTTCAAAACTTGAAAAGTCACGAAAGAAGTGTGTTTGTGCACATAAATTACTCGTTTTCTGGAAAACTCACCAAGATACAATGAAGCCTTATTTGTCATGTTAAAGAGCTCGTCGAGGTGATTCTGTGGTCAAATTTTGAAGGTAGTTGGAGCTAATTTGCCGAAGTTACGTAGGTTCAAAACTTGAAAAGTCACGAAAGAAGTATGTTTGTGCACATAAATTACTCGTTTTCTAGAAAACTCACCAAGATACAATGAAGCCTTATTAGTCGTGTTAAATTACTCGTCGAGGTGATTCTGTGGTCAAATTTTGAAGGTAGTTGGAGCTAATTTGCCGAAGTTACGGAGGTTGAAAGCTTGAAAAGTCACGAAAGAAGTATGTTTGAGCACATAAATTACTCGTTTTCTAGAAAACTCACCAAGATATAATGAAGCCTTATGAGTCATGATGAAGAGCTCAACGAGGTGATTCTATGATCAATTTTTTAAGCAATTTGAAGCACATTTGCCGAAGTTACGGAGGTTCAAATCTTGAAAAGTCACGAAAGAAGTGTGTTTGTGCACATAAATCACTCGTTTTCTGGAAAACTCACCAAGATACATTGAAGCCTTATTTGTCATATTCACGAGCTCGTCGAGGTGATTCTGTGGTCAAATTTTGAAGGTATTTGAAGCTCATTTGCCGAAGTTACGGAGGTTCAAATCTTGAAAGGTCACGAAAGATGTGTGTTTGAGCACATAAATTACTCGTTTTCTAGAAAACTCACCAAGATACAATGAAGCCTTATAAGTCGTGTTAAATTACTCGTCGAGGTGATTCTGTGGTCAAATTTTGAAGGCAGTTGGAGCTCATTTGCCGAAGTTACGGAGGTTGAAAGCTTGAAAAGTCACGAAAGAAGTATGTTTGAGCACATAAATTACTCGTTTTCTAGAAAACTCACCAAGATATAATGAAGCCTTATGAGTCATGATGAAGAGCTCAACGAGATGATTCTATGATCACTTTTTTAAGCAATTTGAAGCACATTTGCCGAAGTTACGGAGGTTCAAATCTTGAAAAGTCACGAAAGATGTGTGTTTGAGCACATAAATTACTCGTTTTCTAGAAAACTCACCAAGATATAATGAAGCCTTATTAGTCGTGTTAAATTACTCGTCGAGGTGATTCTGTGGTCAAATTTTGAAGGTAGTTGGAGCTCATTTGCCGAAGTTACGGTGGTTCAAAACTTGAAAAGTCACGAAAGAAGTGTGTTTGTGCACATAAATTACTCGTTTTCTGGAAAACTCACCAAGATACAATGAAGCCTTATTTGTCATGTTAAAGAGCTCGTCGAGGTGATTCTGTGGTCAAATTTTGAAGGTAGTTGGAGCTAATTTGACGAAGTTACGTAGGTTCAAAACTTGAAAAGTCACGAAAGAAGTATGTTTGTGCACATAAATTACTCTTTTTCTGGAAAACTCACCAAGATACAATGAAGCCTAATTAGTCGTGTTAAATTACTCGTCGAGGTGATTCTGTGGTCAAATTTTGAAGGTATTTGAAGCTCATTTGCCGAAGTTACGGAGGTTCAAATCTTGAAAGGTCACGAAAGATGTGTGTTTGAGCACATAAATTACTCGTTTTCTAGAAAACTCACCAAGATACAATGAAGCCTTATAAGTCGTGTTAAATTACTCGTCGAGGTGATTCTGTGGTCAAATTTTGAAGGCAGTTGGAGCTCATTTGCCGAAGTTACGGAGGTTGAAAGCTTGAAAAGTCACGAAAGAAGTATGTTTGAGCACATAAATTACTCGTTTTCTAGAAAACTCACCAAGATATAATGAAGCCTTATGAGTCATGATGAAGAGCTCAACGAGGTGATTCTATGATCAATTTTTTAAGCAATTTGAAGCACATTTGCCGAAGTTACGGAGGTTCAAATCTTGAAAAGTCACGAAAGAAGTGTGTTTGTGCACATAAATCACTCGTTTTCTGGAAAACTCACCAAGATACATTGAAGCCTTATTTGTCATATTCACGAGCTCGTCGAGGTGATTCTGTGGTCAAATTTTGAAGGTATTTGAAGCTCATTTGCCGAAGTTACGGAGGTTCAAATCTTGAAAGGTCACGAAAGATGTGTGTTTGAGCACATAAATTACTCGTTTTCTAGAAAACTCACCAAGATACAATGAAGCCTTATAAGTCGTGTTAAATTACTCGTCGAGGTGATTCTGTGGTCAAATTTTGAAGGCAGTTGGAGCTCATTTGCCGAAGTTACGGAGGTTGAAAGCTTGAAAAGTCACGAAAGAAGTATGTTTGAGCACATAAATTACTCGTTTTCTAGAAAACTCACCAAGATATAATGAAGCCTTATGAGTCATGATGAAGAGCTCAACGAGATGATTCTATGATCACTTTTTTAAGCAATTTGAAGCACATTTGCCGAAGTTACGGAGGTTCAAATCTTGAAAAGTCACGAAAGATGTGTGTTTGAGCACATAAATTACTCGTTTTCTAGAAAACTCACCAAGATATAATGAAGCCTTATTAGTCGTGTTAAATTACTCGTCGAGGTGATTCTGTGGTCAAATTTTGAAGGTAGTTGGAGCTCATTTGCCGAAGTTACGGTGGTTCAAAACTTGAAAAGTCACGAAAGAAGTGTGTTTGTGCACATAAATTACTCGTTTTCTGGAAAACTCACCAAGATACAATGAAGCCTTATTTGTCATGTTAAAGAGCTCGTCGAGGTGATTCTGTGGTCAAATTTTGAAGGTAGTTGGAGCTAATTTGACGAAGTTACGTAGGTTCAAAACTTGAAAAGTCACGAAAGAAGTATGTTTGTGCACATAAATTACTCTTTTTCTGGAAAACTCACCAAGATACAATGAAGCCTAATTAGTCGTGTTAAATTACTCGTCGAGGTGATTCTGTGGTCAAATTTTGAAGGTATTTGAAGCTCATTTGCCGAAGTTACGGAGGTTCAAATCTTGAAAGGTCACGAAAGATGTGTGTTTGAGCACATAAATTACTCGTTTTCTAGAAAACTCACCAAGATACAATGAAGCCTTATAAGTCGTGTTAAATTACTCGTCGAGGTGATTCTGTGGTCAAATTTTGAAGGCAGTTGGAGCTCATTTGCCGAAGTTACGGAGGTTGAAAGCTTGAAAAGTCACGAAAGAAGTATGTTTGAGCACATAAATTACTCGTTTTCTAGAAAACTCACCAAGATATAATGAAGCCTTATGAGTCATGATGAAGAGCTCAACGAGGTGATTCTATGATCAATTTTTTAAGCAATTTGAAGCACATTTGCCGAAGTTACGGTGGTTCAAATCTTGAAAAGTCACGAAAGAAGTGTGTTTGTGCACATAAATCACTCGTTTTCTGGAAAACTCACCAAGATACATTGAAGCCTTATTTGTCATATTCACGAGCTCGTCGAGGTGATTCTGTGGTCAAATTTTGAAGGTATTTGAAGCTCATTTGCCGAAGTTACGGAGGTTCAAATCTTGAAAGGTCACGAAAGATGTGTGTTTGAGCACATAAATTACTCGTTTTCTAGAAAACTCACCAAGATATAATGAAGCCTTATGAGTCATGATGAAGAGCTCAACGAGGTGATTCTATGATCAATTTTTTAAGCAATTTGAAGCACATTTGCCGAAGTTACGGAGGTTCAAATCTTGAAAAGTCACGAAAGATGTGTGTTTGAGCACATAAATTACTCGTTTTCTAGAAAACTCACCAAGATACAATGAAGCCTTATAAGTCGTGTTAAATTACTCGTCGAGGTGATTCTGTGGTCAAATTTTGAAGGCAGTTGGAGCTCATTTGCCGAAGTTACGGAGGTTCAAAACTTGAAAAGTCACGAAAGAAGTATGTTTGTGCACATAAATTACTAGTTTTCTGGAAAACTCACCAAGATACATTGAAGCCTTATTTGTCATATTCACGAGCTCGTCGAGGTGATTCTGTGGTCAAATTTTGAAGGTATTTGAAGCTCATTTGCCGAAGTTACGGAGGTTCAAATCTTGAAAGGTCACGAAAGATGTGTGTTTGAGCACATAAATTACTCGTTTTCTAGAAAACTCACCAAGATACAATGAAGCCTTATAAGTCGTGTTAAATTACTCGTCGAGGTGATTCTGTGGTCAAATTTTGAAGGCAGTTGGAGCTCATTTGCCGAAGTTACGGAGGTTCAAAACTTGAAAAGTCACGAAAGAAGTATGTTTGTGCATATAAATTACTCGTTTTCTGGAAAACTCACCAAGATACAATGAAGCCTTATTAGTCGTGTTAAATTACTCGTCGAGGTGATTCTGTGGTCAAATTTTGAAGGTAGTTGGAGCTCATTTGCCGAAGTTACGTAGGTTCAAAACTTGAAAAGTCACGAAAGAAGTATGTTTGTGCACATAAATTACTCTTTTTCTGGAAAACTCACCAAGATACAATGAAGCCTTATTAGTCGTGTTAAATTACTCGTCGAGGTGATTCTGTGGTCAAATTTTGAAGGTAGTTGGAGCTAATTTGCCGAAGTTACGGAGGTTGAAAGCTTGAAAAGTCACGAAAGAAGTATGTTTGAGCACATAAATTACTCGTTTTCTAGAAAACTCACGAAGATAAAATGAAGCCTTATGAGTCATGATGAAGAGCTCAACGAGGTGATTCTATGATCAATTTTTTAAGCAATTTGAAGCACATTTGCCGAAGTTACGGAGGTTCAAATCTTGAAAAGTCACGAAAGATGTGTGTTTGAGCACATAAATTACTCGTTTTCTAGAAAACTCACCAAGATATAATGAAGCCTTATGAGTCATGATGAAGAGCTCAACGAGGTGATTCTATGATCAATTTTTTAAGCAATTTGAAGCACATTTGCCGAAGTTACGGAGGTTCAAATCTTGAAAAGTCACGAAAGAAGTGTGTTTGTGCACATAAATCACTCGTTTTCTGGAAAACTCACCAAGATACATTGAAGCCTTATTTGTCATATTCACGAGCTCGTCGAGGTGATTCTGTGGTCAAATTTTGAAGGTATTTGAAGCTCATTTGCCGAAGTTACGGAGGTTCAAATCTTGAAAGGTCAAGAAAGATGTGTGTTTGAGCACATAAATTACTCGTTTTCTAGAAAACTCACCAAGATACAATGAAGCCTTATAAGTCGTGTTAAATTACTCGTCGAGGTGATTCTGTGGTCAAATTTTGAAGGCAGTTGGAGCTCATTTGCCGAAGTTACGGAGGTTGAAAGCTTGAAAAGTCACGAAAGAAGTATGTTTGAGCACATAAATTACTCGTTTTCTAGAAAACTCACCAAGATATAATGAAGCCTTATGAGTCATGATGAAGAGCTCAACGAGGTGATTCTATGATCAATTTTTTAAGCAATTTGAAGCACATTTGCCGAAGTTACGGTGGTTCAAATCTTGAAAAGTCACGAAAGAAGTGTGTTTGTGCACATAAATCACTCGTTTTCTGGAAAACTCACCAAGATACATTGAAGCCTTATTTGTCATATTCACGAGCTCGTCGAGGTGATTCTGTGGTCAAATTTTGAAGGTAGTTGGAGCTCATTTGCCGAAGTTACGGTGGTTCAAAACTTGAAAAGTCACGAAAGAAGTGTGTTTGTGCATATAAATTACTCGTTTTCTGGAAAACTCACCAAGATACAATGAAGCCTTATTTGTCATATTCACGAGCTCGTCGAGGTGATTCTGTGGTCAAATTTTGAAGGTATTTGAAGCTCATTTGCCGAAGTTACGGAGGTTCAAATCTTGAAAGGTCACGAAAGATGTGTGTTTGAGCACATAAATTACTCGTTTTCTAGAAAACTCACCAAGATACAATGAAGCCTTATAAGTCGTGTTAAATTACTCGTCGAGGTGATTCTGTGGTCAAATTTTGAAGGCAGTTGGAGCTCATTTGCCGAAGTTACGGAGGTTGAAAGCTTGAAAAGTCACGAAAGAAGTATGTTTGAGCACATAAATTACTCGTTTTCTAGAAAACTCACCAAGATATAATGAAGCCTTATGAGTCATGATGAAGAGCTCAACGAGGTGATTCTATGATCAATTTTTTAAGCAATTTGAAGCACATTTGCCGAAGTTACGGTGGTTCAAATCTTGAAAAGTCACGAAAGAAGTGTGTTTGTGCACATAAATCACTCGTTTTCTGGAAAACTCACCAAGATACATTGAAGCCTTATTTGTCATATTCACGAGCTCGTCGAGGTGATTCTGTGGTCAAATTTTGAAGGTAGTTGGAGCTCATTTGCCGAAGTTACGGTGGTTCAAAACTTGAAAAGTCACGAAAGAAGTGTGTTTGTGCATATAAATTACTCGTTTTCTGGAAAACTCACCAAGATACAATGAAGCCTTATTTGTCATGTTAAAGAGCTCGTCGAGGTGATTCTGTGGTCAAATTTTGAAGGTAGTTGGAGCTAATTTGCCGAAGTTACGTAGGTTCAAAACTTGAAAAGTCACGAAAGAAGTATGTTTGTGCACATAAATTACTCGTTTTCTAGAAAACTCACCAAGATACAATGAAGCCTTATTAGTCGTGTTAAATTACTCGTCGAGGTGATTCTGTGGTCAAATTTTGAAGGTAGTTGGAGCTAATTTGCCGAAGTTACGGAGGTTGAAAGCTTGAAAAGTCACGAAAGAAGTATGTTTGAGCACATAAATTACTCGTTTTCTAGAAAACTCACCAAGATATAATGAAGCCTTATGAGTCATGATGAAGAGCTCAACGAGGTGATTCTATGATCAATTTTTTAAGCAATTTGAAGCACATTTGCCGCAGTTACGGAGGTTCAAATCTTGAAAAGTCACGAAAGAAGTGTGTTTGTGCACATAAATCACTCGTTTTGTGGAAAACTCACCAAGATACATTGAAGCCTTATTTGTCATATTCACGAGCTCGTCGAGGTGATTCTGTGGTCAAATTTTGAAGGTATTTGAAGCTCATTTGCCGAAGTTACGGAGGTTCAAATCTTGAAAGGTCACGAAAGATGTGTGTTTGAGCACATAAATTACTCGTTTTCTAGAAAACTCACCAAGATATAATGAAGCCTTATGAGTCATGATGAAGAGCTCAACGAGGTGATTCTATGATCAATTTTTTAAGCAATTTGAAGCACATTTGCCGAAGTTACGGAGGTTCAAAACTTGAAAAGTCACGAAAGAAGTATGTTTGTGCACATAAATTACTCGTTTTCTGGAAAACTCACCAAGATACATTGAAGCCTTATTTGTCATATTCACGAGCTCGTCGAGGTGATTCTGTGGTCAAATTTTGAAGGTATTTGAAGCTCATTTGCCGAAGTTACGGAGGTTCAAATCTTGAAAGGTCACGAAAGATGTGTGTTTGAGCACATAAATTACTCGTTTTCTAGAAAACTCACCAAGATATAATGAAGCCTTATAAGTCGTGTTAAATTACTCGTCGAGGTGATTCTGTGGTCAAATTTTGAAGGCAGTTGGAGCTCATTTGCCGAAGTTACGGAGGTTCAAAACTTGAAAAGTCACGAAAGAAGTATGTTTGTGCACATAAATTACTCGTTTTCTGGAAAACTCACCAAGATACAATGAAGCCTTATTTGTCATGTTAAAGAGCTCGTCGAGGTGATTCTGTGGTCAAATTTTGAAGGCAGTTGGAGCTCATTTGCCGAAGTTACGGAGGTTCAAATCTTGAAAGGTCACGAAAGATGTGTGTTTGAGCACATAAATTACTCGTTTTCTAGAAAACTCACCAAGATATAATGAAGCCTTATGAGTCATGATGAAGAGCTCAACGAGGTGATTCTATGATCAATTTTTTAAGCAATTTGAAGCACATTTGCCGAAGTTACGGAGGTTCAAATCTTGAAAAGTCACGAAAGATGTGTGTTTGAGCACATAAATTACTCGTTTTCTAGAAAACTCACCAAGATACAATGAAGCCTTATAAGTCGTGTTAAATTACTCGTCGAGGTGATTCTGTGGTCAAATTTTGAAGGCAGTTGGAGCTCATTTGCCGAAGTTACGGAGGTTCAAAACTTGAAAAGTCACGAAAGAAGTATGTTTGTGCACATAAATTACTCGTTTTCTGGAAAACTCACCAAGATACATTGAAGCCTTATTTGTCATATTCACGAGCTCGTCGAGGTGATTCTGTGGTCAAATTTTGAAGGTATTTGAAGCTCATTTGCCGAAGTTACGGAGGTTCAAATCTTGAAAGGTCACGAAAGATGTGTGTTTGAGCACATAAATTACTCGTTTTCTAGAAAACTCACCAAGATACAATGAAGCCTTATAAGTCGTGTTAAATTACTCGTCGAGGTGATTCTGTGGTCAAATTTTGAAGGCAGTTGGAGCTCATTTGCCGAAGTTACGGAGGTTGAAAGCTTGAAAAGTCACGAAAGAAGTATGTTTGAGCACATAAATTACTCGTTTTCTAGAAAACTCACCAAGATATAATGAAGCCTTATGAGTCATGATGAAGAGCTCAACGAGGTGATTCTATGATCAATTTTTTAAGCAATTTGAAGCACATTTGCCGAAGTTACGGAGGTTCAAATCTTGAAAAGTCACGAAAGATGTGTGTTTGAGCACATAAATTACTCGTTTTCTAGAAAACTCACCAAGATATAATGAAGCCTTATGAGTCATGATGAAGAGCTCAACGAGGTGATTCTATGATCAATTTTTTAAGCAATTTGAAGCACATTTGCCGAAGTTACGGAGGTTCAAATCTTGAAAAGTCACGAAAGAAGTGTGTTTGTGCACATAAATCACTCGTTTTCTGGAAAACTCACCAAGATACATTGAAGCCTTATTTGTCATATTCACGAGCTCGTCGAGGTGATTCTGTGGTCAAATTTTGAAGGTATTTGAAGCTCATTTGCCGAAGTTACGGAGGTTCAAATCTTGAAAGGTCACGAAAGATGTGTGTTTGAGCACATAAATTACTCGTTTTCTAGAAAACTCACCAAGATACAATGAAGCCTTATAAGTCGTGTTAAATTACTCGTCGAGGTGATTCTGTGGTCAAATTTTGAAGGCAGTTGGAGCTCATTTGCCGAAGTTACGGAGGTTCAAAACTTGAAAAGTCACGAAAGAAGTATGTTTGTGCACATAAATTACTCGTTTTCTGGAAAACTCACCAAGATACAATGAAGCCTTATTTGTCATGTTAAAGAGCTCGTCGAGGTGATTCTGTGGTCAAATTTTGAAGGTAGTTGGAGCTAATTTGCCGAAGTTACGTAGGTTCAGAACTTGAAAAGTCACGAAAGAAGTATGTTTGTGCACATAAATTACTCGTTTTCTAGAAAACTCACCAAGATACAATGAAGCCTTATTAGTCGTGTTAAATTACTCGTCGAGGTGATTCTGTGGTCAAATTTTGAAGGTAGTTGGAGCTAATTTGCCGAAGTTACGGAGGTTGAAAGCTTGAAAAGTCACGAAAGAAGTATGTTTGAGCACATAAATTACTCGTTTTCTAGAAAACTCACCAAGATATAATGAAGCCTTATGAGTCATGATGAAGAGCTCAACGAGGTGATTCTATGATCAATTTTTTTAAGCAATTTGAAGCACATTTGCCGAAGTTACGGAGGTTCAAATCTTGAAAAGTCACGAAAGAAGTGTGTTTGTGCACATAAATCACTCGTTTTCTGGAAAACTCACCAAGATACATTGAAGCCTTATTTGTCATATTCACGAGCTCGTCGAGGTGATTCTGTGGTCAAATTTTGAAGGTATTTGAAGCTCATTTGCCGAAGTTACGGAGGTTCAAATCTTGAAAGGTCACGAAAGATGTGTGTTTGAGCACATAAATTACTCGTTTTCTAGAAAACTCACCAAGATACAATGAAGCCTTATAAGTCGTGTTAAATTACTCGTCGAGGTGATTCTGTGGTCAAATTTTGAAGGCAGTTGGAGCTCATTTGCCGAAGTTACGGAGGTTCAAAACTTGAAAAGTCACGAAAGAAGTATGTTTGTGCACATAAATTACTCGTTTTCTGGAAAACTCACCAAGATACAATGAAGCCTTATTTGTCATGTTAAAGAGCTCGTCGAGGTGATTCTGTGGTCAAATTTTGAAGGTAGTTGGAGCTAATTTGCCGAAGTTACGTAGGTTCAAAACTTGAAAAGTCACGAAAGAAGTATGTTTGTGCACATAAATTACTCGTTTTCTAGAAAACTCACCAAGATACAATGAAGCCTTATTAGTCGTGTTAAATTACTCGTCGAGGTGATTCTGTGGTCAAATTTTGAAGGTAGTTGGAGCTAATTTGCCGAAGTTACGGAGGTTGAAAGCTTGAAAAGTCACGAAAGAAGTATGTTTGAGCACATAAATTACTCGTTTTCTAGAAAACTCACCAAGATATAATGAAGCCTTATGAGTCATGATGAAGAGCTCAACGAGGTGATTCTATGATCAATTTTTTAAGCAATTTGAAGCACATTTGCCGAAGTTACGGAGGTTCAAATCTTGAAAAGTCACGAAAGAAGTGTGTTTGTGCACATAAATCACTCGTTTTGTGGAAAACTCACCAAGATACATTGAAGCCTTATTTGTCATATTCACGAGCTCGTCGAGGTGATTCTGTGGTCAAATTTTGAAGGTATTTGAAGCTCATTTGCCGAAGTTACGGAGGTTCAAATCTTGAAAGGTCACGAAAGATGTGTGTTTGAGCACATAAATTACTCGTTTTCTAGAAAACTCACCAAGATATAATGAAGCCTTATGAGTCATGATGAAGAGCTCAACGAGGTGATTCTATGATCAATTTTTTAAGCAATTTGAAGCACATTTGCCGAAGTTACGGAGGTTCAAAACTTGAAAAGTCACGAAAGAAGTATGTTTGTGCACATAAATTACTCGTTTTCTGGAAAACTCACCAAGATACATTGAAGCCTTATTTGTCATATTCACGAGCTCGTCGAGGTGATTCTGTGGTCAAATTTTGAAGGTATTTGAAGCTCATTTGCCGAAGTTACGGAGGTTCAAATCTTGAAAAGTCACGAAAGAAGTGTGTTTGTGCACATAAATCACTCGTTTTGTGGAAAACTCACCAAGATACATTGAAGCCTTATTTGTCATATTCACGAGCTCGTCGAGGTGATTCTGTGGTCAAATTTTGAAGGTATTTGAAGCTCATTTGCCGATGTTACGGAGGTTCAAATCTTGAAAGGTCACGAAAGATGTGTGTTTGAGCACATAAATTACTCGTTTTCTAGAAAACTCACCAAGATACAATGAAGCCTTATAAGTCGTGTTAAATTACTCGTCGAGGTGATTCTGTGGTCAAATTTTGAAGGCAGTTGGAGCTCATTTGCCGAAGTTACGGAGGTTCAAAACTTGAAAAGTCACGAAAGAAGTATGTTTGTGCACATAAATTACTCGTTTTCTGGAAAACTCACCAAGATACAATGAAGCCTTATTTGTCATGTTAAAGAGCTCGTCGAGGTGATTCTGTGGTCAAATTTTGAAGGTAGTTGGAGCTAATTTGCCGAAGTTACGTAGGTTCAAAACTTGAAAAGTCACGAAAGAAGTATGTTTGTGCACATAAATTACTCGTTTTCTAGAAAACTCACCAAGATACAATGAAGCCTTATTAGTCGTGTTAAATTACTCGTCGAGGTGATTCTGTGGTCAAATTTTGAAGGTAGTTGGAGCTAATTTGCCGAAGTTACGGAGGTTGAAAGCTTGAAAAGTCACGAAAGAAGTATGTTTGAGCACATAAATTACTCGTTTTCTAGAAAACTCACCAAGATATAATGAAGCCTTATGAGTCATGATGAAGAGCTCAACGAGGTGATTCTATGATCAATTTTTTAAGCAATTTGAAGCACATTTGCCGAAGTTACGGAGGTTCAAATCTTGAAAAGTCACGAAAGAAGTGTGTTTGTGCACATAAATCACTCGTTTTGTGGAAAACTCACCAAGATACATTGAAGCCTTATTTGTCATATTCACGAGCTCGTCGAGGTGATTCTGTGGTCAAATTTTGAAGGTATTTGAAGCTCATTTGCCGAAGTTACGGAGGTTCAAATCTTGAAAGGTCACGAAAGATGTGTGTTTGAGCACATAAATTACTCGTTTTCTAGAAAACTCACCAAGATATAATGAAGCCTTATGAGTCATGATGAAGAGCTCAACGAGGTGATTCTATGATCAATTTTTTAAGCAATTTGAAGCACATTTGCCGAAGTTACGGAGGTTCAAAACTTGAAAAGTCACGAAAGAAGTATGTTTGTGCACATAAATTACTCGTTTTCTGGAAAACTCACCAAGATACATTGAAGCCTTATTTGTCATATTCACGAGCTCGTCGAGGTGATTCTGTGGTCAAATTTTGAAGGTATTTGAAGCTCATTTGCCGAAGTTACGGAGGTTCAAATCTTGAAAGGTCACGAAAGATGTGTGTTTGAGCACATAAATTACTCGTTTTCTAGAAAACTCACCAAGATACAATGAAGCCTTATAAGTCGTGTTAAATTACTCGTCGAGGTGATTCTATGGTCAAATTTTGAAGGCAGTTGGAGCTCATTTGCCGAAGTTACGGAGGTTCAAAACTTGAAAAGTCACGAAAGAAGTATGTTTGTGCACATAAATTACTCGTTTTCTGGAAAACTCACCAAGATACAATGAAGCCTTATTTGTCATGTTAAAGAGCTCGTCGAGGTGATTCTGTGGTCAAATTTTGAAGGCAGTTGGAGCTCATTTGCCGAAGTTACGGAGGTTCAAATCTTGAAAGGTCACGAAAGATGTGTGTTTGAGCACATAAATTACTCGTTTTCTAGAAAACTCACCAAGATATAATGAAGCCTTATGAGTCATGATGAAGAGCTCAACGAGGTGATTCTATGATCAATTTTTTAAGCAATTTGAAGCACATTTGCCGAAGTTACGGAGGTTCAAATCTTGAAAAGTCACGAAAGATGTGTGTTTGAGCACATAAATTACTCGTTTTCTAGAAAACTCACCAAGATACAATGAAGCCTTATAAGTCGTGTTAAATTACTCGTCGAGGTGATTCTGTGGTCAAATTTTGAAGGCAGTTGGAGCTCATTTGCCGAAGTTACGGAGGTTGAAAGCTTGAAAAGTCACGAAAGAAGTATGTTTGAGCACATAAATTACTCGTTTTCTAGAAAACTCACCAAGATATAATGAAGCCTTATGAGTCATGATGAAGAGCTCAACGAGGTGATTCTATGATCAATTTTTTAAGCAATTTGAAGCACATTTGCCGAAGTTACGGAGGTTCAAATCTTGAAAAGTCACGAAAGATGTGTGTTTGAGCACATAAATTACTCGTTTTCTAGAAAACTCACCAAGATATAATGAAGCCTTATGAGTCATGATGAAGAGCTCAACGAGGTGATTCTATGATCAATTTTTTAAGCAATTTGAAGCACATTTGCCGAAGTTACGGAGGTTCAAATCTTGAAAAGTCACGAAAGAAGTGTGTTTGTGCACATAAATCACTCGTTTTCTGGAAAACTCACCAAGATACATTGAAGCCTTATTTGTCATATTCACGAGCTCGTCGAGGTGATTCTGTGGTCAAATTTTGAAGGTATTTGAAGCTCATTTGCCGAAGTTACGGAGGTTCAAATCTTGAAAGGTCACGAAAGATGTGTGTTTGAGCACATAAATTACTCGTTTTCTAGAAAACTCACCAAGATACAATGAAGCCTTATAAGTCGTGTTAAATTACTCGTCGAGGTGATTCTGTGGTCAAATTTTGAAGGCAGTTGGAGCTCATTTGCCGAAGTTACGGAGGTTCAAAACTTGAAAAGTCACGAAAGAAGTATGTTTGTGCACATAAATTACTCGTTTTCTGGAAAACTCACCAAGATACAATGAAGCCTTATTTGTCATGTTAAAGAGCTCGTCGAGGTGATTCTGTGGTCAAATTTTGAAGGTAGTTGGAGCTAATTTGCCGAAGTTACGTAGGTTCAAAACTTGAAAAGTCACGAAAGAAGTATGTTTGTGCACATAAATTACTCGTTTTCTAGAAAACTCACCAAGATACAATGAAGCCTTATTAGTCGTGTTAAATTACTCGTCGAGGTGATTCTGTGGTCAAATTTTGAAGGTAGTTGGAGCTAATTTGCCGAAGTTACGGAGGTTGAAAGCTTTAAAAGTCACGAAAGAAGTATGTTTGAGCACATAAATTACTCGTTTTCTAGAAAACTCACCAAGATATAATGAAGCCTTATGAGTCATGATGAAGAGCTCAACGAGGTGATTCTATGATCAATTTTTTAAGCAATTTGAAGCACATTTGCCGAAGTTACGGAGGTTCAAATCTTGAAAAGTCACGAAAGAAGTGTGTTTGTGCACATAAATCACTCGTTTTCTGGAAAACTCACCAAGATACATTGAAGCCTTATTTGTCATATTCACGAGCTCGTCGAGGTGATTCTGTGGTCAAATTTTGAAGGTATTTGAAGCTCATTTGCCGAAGTTACGGTGGTTCAAAACTTGAAAAGTCACGAAAGAAGTGTGTTTGAGCACATAAATTACTCGTTTTCTAGAAAACTCACCAAGATACAATGAAGCCTTATTAGTCGTGTTAAATTACTCGTCGAGGTGATTCTGTGGTCAAATTTTGAAGGTAGTTGGAGCTCATTTGCCGAAGTTACGGTGGTTCAAAACTTGAAAAGTCACGAAAGAAGTGTGTTTGTGCACATAAATTACTCGTTTTCTGGAAAACTCACCAAGATACAATGAAGCCTTATTTGTCATGTTAAAGAGCTCGTCGAGGTGATTCTGTGGTCAAATTTTGAAGGTAGTTGGAGCTAATTTGACGAAGTTACGTAGGTTCAAAACTTGAAAAGTCACGAAAGAAGTATGTTTGTGCACATAAATTACTCTTTTTCTGGAAAACTCACCAAGATACAATGAAGCCTAATTAGTCGTGTTAAATTATTCGTCGAGGTGATTCTGTGGTCAAATTTTGAAGGTATTTGAAGCTCATTTGCCGAAGTTACGGAGGTTCAAATCTTGAAAGGTCACGAAAGATGTGTGTTTGAGCACATAAATTACTCATTTTCTAGAAAACTTACCAAGATACAATGAAGCCTTATAAGTCGTGTTAAATTACTCGTCGAGGTGATTCTGTGGTCAAATTTTGAAGGCAGTTGGAGCTCATTTGCCGAAGTTACGGAGGTTGAAAGCTTGAAAAGTCACGAAAGAAGTATGTTTGAGCACATAAATTACTCGTTTTCTAGAAAACTCACCAAGATATAATGAAGCCTTATGAGTCATGATGAAGAGCTCAACGAGGTGATTCTATGATCAATTTTTTAAGCAATTTGAAGCACATTTGCCGAAGTTACGGTTGTTCAAATCTTGAAAAGTCACGAAAGAAGTGTGTTTGTGCACATAAATCACTCGTTTTCTGGAAAACTCACCAAGATACATTGAAGCCTTATTTGTCATATTCACGAGCTCGTCGAGGTGATTCTGTGGTCAAATTTTGAAGGTATTTGAAGCTCATTTGCCGAAGTTACGGAGGTTCAAATCTTGAAAGGTCACGAAAGATGTGTGTTTGAGCACATAAATTACTCGTTTTCTAGAAAACTCACCAAGATATAATGAAGCCTTATGAGTCATGATGAAGAGCTCAACGAGGTGATTCTATGATCAATTTTTTAAGCAATTTGAAGCACATTTGCCGAAGTTACGGAGGTTCAAATCTTGAAAAGTCACGAAAGATGTGTGTTTGAGCACATAAATTACTCGTTTTCTAGAAAACTCACCAAGATACAATGAAGCCTTATAAGTCGTGTTAAATTACTCGTCGAGGTGATTCTGTGGTCAAATTTTGAAGGCAGTTGGAGCTCATTTGCCGAAGTTACGGAGGTTCAAAACTTGAAAAGTCACGAAAGAAGTATGTTTGTGCACATAAATTACTCGTTTTCTGGAAAACTCACCAAGATACAATGAAGCCTTATTTGTCTTATTCACGAGCTCGTCGAGGTGATTCTGTGGTCAAATTTTGAAGGTATTTGAAGCTCATTTGCCGAAGTTACGGAGGTTCAAATCTTGAAAGGTCACGAAAGATGTGTGTTTGAGCACATAAATTACTCGTTTTCTAGAAAACTCACCGAGATATAATGAAGCCTTATGAGTCATGATGAAGAGCTAAACGAGATGATTCTATGATCAATTTTTAAGCAATTTGAAGCACATTTGCCGAAGTTACGGAGGTTCAAAGCTTGAAAAGTCACGAAAGATGTGTGTTTGAGCACATAAATTACTCGTTTTCTAGAAAACTCACCAAGATATAATGAAGCCTTATGAGTCATGATGAAGAGCTCAACGAGGTGATTCTATGATCAATTTTTTAAGCAATTTGAATCACATTTGCCGAAGTTACGGAGGTTCAAATCTTGAAAAGTCACGAAAGAAGTGTGTTTGTGCACATAAATCACTCGTTTTGTGGAAAACTCACCAAGATACATTGAAGCCTTATTTGTCATATTCACGAGCTCGTCGAGGTGATTCTGTGGTCAAATTTTGAAGGTATTTGAAGCTCATTTGCCGAAGTTACGGAGGTTCAAATCTTGAAAGGTCACGAAAGATGTGTGTTTGAGTACATAAATTACTCGTTTTCTAGAAAACTCACCAAGATATAATGAAACCTTATGAGTCATGATGAAGAGCTCAACGAGGTGATTCTATGATCAATTTTTTAAGCAATTTGAAGCACATTTGCCGAAGTTACGGAGGTTCAAATCTTGAAAAGTCACGAAAGATGTGTGTTTGAGCACATAAATTACTCGTTTTCTAGAAAACTCACCAAGATACAATGAAGCCTTATTAGTCGTGTTAAATTACTCGTCGAGGTGATTCTGTGGTCAAATTTTGAAGGTAGTTGGAGCTCATTTGCCGAAGTTACGTAGGTTCATAGCTTGAAAAGTCACGAAAGATATGTGTTTGTGCACATAAATTACTCGTTTTCTGGAAAACTCACCAAGATACAATGAAGCCTTATTTGTCTTATTCACGAGCTCGTCGAGGTGATTCTGTGGTCAAATTTTGAAGGTAGTTGGAGCTCATTTTCCGAAGTTACGGTGGTTCAAAACTTGAAAAGTCACGAAAGAAGTGTGTTTGAGCACATAAATTACTCGTTTTCTAGAAAACTCACCAAGATACAATGAAGCCTTATTTGTCATGTTAAAGAGCTCGTCGAGGTGATTCTGTGGTCAAATTTTGAAGGCAGTTGGAGCTCATTTGCCGAAGTTACGGAGGTTGAAAGCTTGAAAAGTCACGAAAGAAGTATGTTTGAGCACATAAATTACTCGTTTTCTAGAAAACTCACCAAGATATAATGAAGCCTTATGAGTCATGATGAAGAGCTCAACGAGGTGATTCTATGATCAATTTTTTAAGCAATTTGAAGCACATTTGCCGAAGTTACGGTTGTTCAAATCTTGAAAAGTCACGAAAGAAGTGTGTTTGTGCACATAAATCACTCGTTTTCTGGAAAACTCACCAAGATACATTGAAGCCTTATTTGTCATATTCACGAGCTCGTCGAGGTGATTCTGTGGTCAAATTTTGAAGGTATTTGAAGCTCATTTGCCGAAGTTACGGAGGTTCAAATCTTGAAAGGTCACGAAAGATGTGTGTTTGAGCACATAAATTACTCGTTTTCTAGAAAACTCACCAAGATATAATGAAGCCTTATGAGTCATGATGAAGAGCTCAACGAGGTGATTCTATGATCAATTTTTTAAGCAATTTGAAGCACATTTGCCGAAGTTACGGAGGTTCAAATCTTGAAAAGTCACGAAAGATGTGTGTTTGAGCACATAAATTACTCGTTTTCTAGAAAACTCACCAAGATACAATGAAGCCTTATAAGTCGTGTTAAATTACTCGTCGAGGTGATTCTGTGGTCAAATTTTGAAGGCAGTTGGAGCTCATTTGCCGAAGTTACGGAGGTTGAAAGCTTGAAAAGTCACGAAAGAAGTATGTTTGAGCACATAAATTACTCGTTTTCTAGAAAACTCACCAAGATATAATGAAGCCTTATGAGTCATGATGAAGAGCTCAACGAGGTGATTCTATGATCAATTTTTTAAGCAATTTGAAGCACATTTGCCGAAGTTACGGAGGTTCAAATCTTGAAAAGTCACGAAAGATGTGTGTTTGAGCACATAAATTACTCGTTTTCTAGAAAACTCACCAAGATATAATGAAGCCTTATGAGTCATGATGAAGAGCTCAACGAGGTGATTCTATGATCAATTTTTTAAGCAATTTGAAGCACATTTGCCGAAGTTACGGAGGTTCAAATCTTGAAAAGTCACGAAAGAAGTGTGTTTGTGCACATAAATCACTCGTTTTCTGGAAAACTCACCAAGATACATTGAAGCCTTATTTGTCATATTCACGAGCTCGTCGAGGTGATTCTGTGGTCAAATTTTGAAGGTATTTGAAGCTCATTTGCCGAAGTTACGGAGGTTCAAATCTTGAAAGGTCACGAAAGATGTGTGTTTGAGCACATAAATTACTCGTTTTCTAGAAAACTCACCAAGATACAATGAAGCCTTATAAGTCGTGTTAAATTACTCGTCGAGGTGATTCTGTGGTCAAATTTTGAAGGCAGTTGGAGCTCATTTGCCGAAGTTACGGAGGTTCAAAACTTGAAAAGTCACGAAAGAAGTATGTTTGTGCACATAAATTACTCGTTTTCTGGAAAACTCACCAAGATACAATGAAGCCTTATTTGTCATGTTAAAGAGCTCGTCGAGGTGATTCTGTGGTCAAATTTTGAAGGTAGTTGGAGCTAATTTGCCGAAGTTACGTAGGTTCAAAACTTGAAAAGTCACGAAAGAAGTATGTTTGTGCACATAAATTACTCGTTTTCTAGAAAACTCACCAAGATACAATGAAGCCTTATTAGTCGTGTTAAATTACTCGTCGAGGTGATTCTGTGGTCAAATTTTGAAGGTAGTTGGAGCTAATTTGCCGAAGTTACGGAGGTTGAAAGCTTTAAAAGTCACGAAAGAAGTATGTTTGAGCACATAAATTACTCGTTTTCTAGAAAACTCACCAAGATATAATGAAGCCTTATGAGTCATGATGAAGAGCTCAACGAGGTGATTCTATGATCAATTTTTTAAGCAATTTGAAGCACATTTGCCGAAGTTACGGAGGTTCAAATCTTGAAAAGTCACGAAAGAAGTGTGTTTGTGCACATAAATCACTCGTTTTCTGGAAAACTCACCAAGATACATTGAAGCCTTATTTGTCATATTCACGAGCTCGTCGAGGTGATTCTGTGGTCAAATTTTGAAGGTATTTGAAGCTCATTTGCCGAAGTTACGGTGGTTCAAAACTTGAAAAGTCACGAAAGAAGTGTGTTTGAGCACATAAATTACTCGTTTTCTAGAAAACTCACCAAGATACAATGAAGCCTTATTAGTCGTGTTAAATTACTCGTCGAGGTGATTCTGTGGTCAAATTTTGAAGGTAGTTGGAGCTCATTTGCCGAAGTTACGGTGGTTCAAAACTTGAAAAGTCACGAAAGAAGTGTGTTTGTGCACATAAATTACTCGTTTTCTGGAAAACTCACCAAGATACAATGAAGCCTTATTTGTCATGTTAAAGAGCTCGTCGAGGTGATTCTGTGGTCAAATTTTGAAGGTAGTTGGAGCTAATTTGACGAAGTTACGTAGGTTCAAAACTTGAAAAGTCACGAAAGAAGTATGTTTGTGCACATAAATTACTCTTTTTCTGGAAAACTCACCAAGATACAATGAAGCCTAATTAGTCGTGTTAAATTATTCGTCGAGGTGATTCTGTGGTCAAATTTTGAAGGTATTTGAAGCTCATTTGCCGAAGTTACGGAGGTTCAAATCTTGAAAGGTCACGAAAGATGTGTGTTTGAGCACATAAATTACTCATTTTCTAGAAAACTTACCAAGATACAATGAAGCCTTATAAGTCGTGTTAAATTACTCGTCGAGGTGATTCTGTGGTCAAATTTTGAAGGCAGTTGGAGCTCATTTGCCGAAGTTACGGAGGTTGAAAGCTTGAAAAGTCACGAAAGAAGTATGTTTGAGCACATAAATTACTCGTTTTCTAGAAAACTCACCAAGATATAATGAAGCCTTATGAGTCATGATGAAGAGCTCAACGAGGTGATTCTATGATCAATTTTTTAAGCAATTTGAAGCACATTTGCCGAAGTTACGGTTGTTCAAATCTTGAAAAGTCACGAAAGAAGTGTGTTTGTGCACATAAATCACTCGTTTTCTGGAAAACTCACCAAGATACATTGAAGCCTTATTTGTCATATTCACGAGCTCGTCGAGGTGATTCTGTGGTCAAATTTTGAAGGTATTTGAAGCTCATTTGCCGAAGTTACGGAGGTTCAAATCTTGAAAGGTCACGAAAGATGTGTGTTTGAGCACATAAATTACTCGTTTTCTAGAAAACTCACCAAGATATAATGAAGCCTTATGAGTCATGATGAAGAGCTCAACGAGGTGATTCTATGATCAATTTTTTAAGCAATTTGAAGCACATTTGCCGAAGTTACGGAGGTTCAAATCTTGAAAAGTCACGAAAGATGTGTGTTTGAGCACATAAATTACTCGTTTTCTAGAAAACTCACCAAGATACAATGAAGCCTTATAAGTCGTGTTAAATTACTCGTCGAGGTGATTCTGTGGTCAAATTTTGAAGGCAGTTGGAGCTCATTTGCCGAAGTTACGGAGGTTCAAAACTTGAAAAGTCACGAAAGAAGTATGTTTGTGCACATAAATTACTCGTTTTCTGGAAAACTCACCAAGATACAATGAAGCCTTATTTGTCTTATTCACGAGCTCGTCGAGGTGATTCTGTGGTCAAATTTTGAAGGTATTTGAAGCTCATTTGCCGAAGTTACGGAGGTTCAAATCTTGAAAGGTCACGAAAGATGTGTGTTTGAGCACATAAATTACTCGTTTTCTAGAAAACTCACCGAGATATAATGAAGCCTTATGAGTCATGATGAAGAGCTAAACGAGATGATTCTATGATCAATTTTTAAGCAATTTGAAGCACATTTGCCGAAGTTACGGAGGTTCAAAGCTTGAAAAGTCACGAAAGATGTGTGTTTGAGCACATAAATTACTCGTTTTCTAGAAAACTCACCAAGATATAATGAAGCCTTATGAGTCATGATGAAGAGCTCAACGAGGTGATTCTATGATCAATTTTTTAAGCAATTTGAATCACATTTGCCGAAGTTACGGAGGTTCAAATCTTGAAAAGTCACGAAAGAAGTGTGTTTGTGCACATAAATCACTCGTTTTGTGGAAAACTCACCAAGATACATTGAAGCCTTATTTGTCATATTCACGAGCTCGTCGAGGTGATTCTGTGGTCAAATTTTGAAGGTATTTGAAGCTCATTTGCCGAAGTTACGGAGGTTCAAATCTTGAAAGGTCACGAAAGATGTGTGTTTGAGTACATAAATTACTCGTTTTCTAGAAAACTCACCAAGATATAATGAAACCTTATGAGTCATGATGAAGAGCTCAACGAGGTGATTCTATGATCAATTTTTTAAGCAATTTGAAGCACATTTGCCGAAGTTACGGAGGTTCAAATCTTGAAAAGTCACGAAAGATGTGTGTTTGAGCACATAAATTACTCGTTTTCTAGAAAACTCACCAAGATACAATGAAGCCTTATTAGTCGTGTTAAATTACTCGTCGAGGTGATTCTGTGGTCAAATTTTGAAGGTAGTTGGAGCTCATTTGCCGAAGTTACGTAGGTTCATAGCTTGAAAAGTCACGAAAGATATGTGTTTGTGCACATAAATTACTCGTTTTCTGGAAAACTCACCAAGATACAATGAAGCCTTATTTGTCTTATTCACGAGCTCGTCGAGGTGATTCTGTGGTCAAATTTTGAAGGTAGTTGGAGCTCATTTTCCGAAGTTACGGTGGTTCAAAACTTGAAAAGTCACGAAAGAAGTGTGTTTGAGCACATAAATTACTCGTTTTCTAGAAAACTCACCAAGATACAATGAAGCCTTATTTGTCATGTTAAAGAGCTCGTCGAGGTGATTCTGTGGTCAAATTTTGAAGGCAGTTGGAGCTCATTTGCCGAAGTTACGGAGGTTGAAAGCTTGAAAAGTCACGAAAGAAGTATGTTTGAGCACATAAATTACTCGTTTTCTAGAAAACTCACCAAGATATAATGAAGCCTTATGAGTCATGATGAAGAGCTCAACGAGGTGATTCTATGATCAATTTTTTAAGCAATTTGAAGCACATTTGCCGAAGTTACGGTTGTTCAAATCTTGAAAAGTCACGAAAGAAGTGTGTTTGTGCACATAAATCACTCGTTTTCTGGAAAACTCACCAAGATACATTGAAGCCTTATTTGTCATATTCACGAGCTCGTCGAGGTGATTCTGTGGTCAAATTTTGAAGGTATTTGAAGCTCATTTGCCGAAGTTACGGAGGTTCAAATCTTGAAAGGTCACGAAAGATGTGTGTTTGAGCACATAAATTACTCGTTTTCTAGAAAACTCACCAAGATATAATGAAGCCTTATGAGTCATGATGAAGAGCTCAACGAGGTGATTCTATGATCAATTTTTTAAGCAATTTGAAGCACATTTGCCGAAGTTACGGAGGTTCAAATCTTGAAAAGTCACGAAAGATGTGTGTTTGAGCACATAAATTACTCGTTTTCTAGAAAACTCACCAAGATACAATGAAGCCTTATAAGTCGTGTTAAATTACTCGTCGAGGTGATTCTGTGGTCAAATTTTGAAGGCAGTTGGAGCTCATTTGCCGAAGTTACGGAGGTTCAAAACTTGAAAAGTCACGAAAGAAGTATGTTTGTGCACATAAATTACTCGTTTTCTGGAAAACTCACCAAGATACAATGAAGCCTTATTTGTCTTATTCACGAGCTCGTCGAGGTGATTCTGTGGTCAAATTTTGAAGGTATTTGAAGCTCATTTGCCGAAGTTACGGAGGTTCAAATCTTGAAAGGTCACGAAAGATGTGTGTTTGAGCACATAAATTACTCGTTTTCTAGAAAACTCACCGAGATATAATGAAGCCTTATGAGTCATGATGAAGAGCTAAACGAGATGATTCTATGATCAATTTTTAAGCAATTTGAAGCACATTTGCCGAAGTTACGGAGGTTCAAAGCTTGAAAAGTCACGAAAGATGTGTGTTTGAGCACATAAATTACTCGTTTTCTAGAAAACTCACCAAGATATAATGAAGCCTTATGAGTCATGATGAAGAGCTCAACGAGGTGATTCTATGATCAATTTTTTAAGCAATTTGAATCACATTTGCCGAAGTTACGGAGGTTCAAATCTTGAAAAGTCACGAAAGAAGTGTGTTTGTGCACATAAATCACTCGTTTTGTGGAAAACTCACCAAGATACATTGAAGCCTTATTTGTCATATTCACGAGCTCGTCGAGGTGATTCTGTGGTCAAATTTTGAAGGTATTTGAAGCTCATTTGCCGAAGTTACGGAGGTTCAAATCTTGAAAGGTCACGAAAGATGTGTGTTTGAGTACATAAATTACTCGTTTTCTAGAAAACTCACCAAGATATAATGAAACCTTATGAGTCATGATGAAGAGCTCAACGAGGTGATTCTATGATCAATTTTTTAAGCAATTTGAAGCACATTTGCCGAAGTTACGGAGGTTCAAATCTTGAAAAGTCACGAAAGATGTGTGTTTGAGCACATAAATTACTCGTTTTCTAGAAAACTCACCAAGATACAATGAAGCCTTATTAGTCGTGTTAAATTACTCGTCGAGGTGATTCTGTGGTCAAATTTTGAAGGTAGTTGGAGCTCATTTGCCGAAGTTACGTAGGTTCATAGCTTGAAAAGTCACGAAAGATATGTGTTTGTGCACATAAATTACTCGTTTTCTGGAAAACTCACCAAGATACAATGAAGCCTTATTTGTCTTATTCACGAGCTCGTCGAGGTGATTCTGTGGTCAAATTTTGAAGGTAGTTGGAGCTCATTTTCCGAAGTTACGGTGGTTCAAAACTTGAAAAGTCACGAAAGAAGTGTGTTTGAGCACATAAATTACTCGTTTTCTAGAAAACTCACCAAGATACAATGAAGCCTTATTTGTCATGTTAAAGAGCTCGTCGAGGTGATTCTGTGGTCAAATTTTGAAGGCAGTTGGAGCTCATTTGCCGAAGTTACGGAGGTTGAAAGCTTGAAAAGTCACGAAAGAAGTATGTTTGAGCACATAAATTACTCGTTTTCTAGAAAACTCACCAAGATATAATGAAGCCTTATGAGTCATGATGAAGAGCTCAACGAGGTGATTCTATGATCAATTTTTTAAGCAATTTGAAGCACATTTGCCGAAGTTACGGTTGTTCAAATCTTGAAAAGTCACGAAAGAAGTGTGTTTGTGCACATAAATCACTCGTTTTCTGGAAAACTCACCAAGATACATTGAAGCCTTATTTGTCATATTCACGAGCTCGTCGAGGTGATTCTGTGGTCAAATTTTGAAGGTATTTGAAGCTCATTTGCCGAAGTTACGGAGGTTCAAATCTTGAAAGGTCACGAAAGATGTGTGTTTGAGCACATAAATTACTCGTTTTCTAGAAAACTCACCAAGATATAATGAAGCCTTATGAGTCATGATGAAGAGCTCAACGAGGTGATTCTATGATCAATTTTTTAAGCAATTTGAAGCACATTTGCCGAAGTTACGGAGGTTCAAATCTTGAAAAGTCACGAAAGATGTGTGTTTGAGCACATAAATTACTCGTTTTCTAGAAAACTCACCAAGATACAATGAAGCCTTATAAGTCGTGTTAAATTACTCGTCGAGGTGATTCTGTGGTCAAATTTTGAAGGCAGTTGGAGCTCATTTGCCGAAGTTACGGAGGTTCAAAACTTGAAAAGTCACGAAAGAAGTATGTTTGTGCACATAAATTACTCGTTTTCTGGAAAACTCACCAAGATACAATGAAGCCTTATTTGTCTTATTCACGAGCTCGTCGAGGTGATTCTGTGGTCAAATTTTGAAGGTATTTGAAGCTCATTTGCCGAAGTTACGGAGGTTCAAATCTTGAAAGGTCACGAAAGATGTGTGTTTGAGCACATAAATTACTCGTTTTCTAGAAAACTCACCGAGATATAATGAAGCCTTATGAGTCATGATGAAGAGCTAAACGAGATGATTCTATGATCAATTTTTAAGCAATTTGAAGCACATTTGCCGAAGTTACGGAGGTTCAAAGCTTGAAAAGTCACGAAAGATGTGTGTTTGAGCACATAAATTACTCGTTTTCTAGAAAACTCACCAAGATATAATGAAGCCTTATGAGTCATGATGAAGAGCTCAACGAGGTGATTCTATGATCAATTTTTTAAGCAATTTGAATCACATTTGCCGAAGTTACGGAGGTTCAAATCTTGAAAAGTCACGAAAGAAGTGTGTTTGTGCACATAAATCACTCGTTTTGTGGAAAACTCACCAAGATACATTGAAGCCTTATTTGTCATATTCACGAGCTCGTCGAGGTGATTCTGTGGTCAAATTTTGAAGGTATTTGAAGCTCATTTGCCGAAGTTACGGAGGTTCAAATCTTGAAAGGTCACGAAAGATGTGTGTTTGAGTACATAAATTACTCGTTTTCTAGAAAACTCACCAAGATATAATGAAACCTTATGAGTCATGATGAAGAGCTCAACGAGGTGATTCTATGATCAATTTTTTAAGCAATTTGAAGCACATTTGCCGAAGTTACGGAGGTTCAAATCTTGAAAAGTCACGAAAGATGTGTGTTTGAGCACATAAATTACTCGTTTTCTAGAAAACTCACCAAGATACAATGAAGCCTTATTAGTCGTGTTAAATTACTCGTCGAGGTGATTCTGTGGTCAAATTTTGAAGGTAGTTGGAGCTCATTTGCCGAAGTTACGTAGGTTCATAGCTTGAAAAGTCACGAAAGATATGTGTTTGTGCACATAAATTACTCGTTTTCTGGAAAACTCACCAAGATACAATGAAGCCTTATTTGTCTTATTCACGAGCTCGTCGAGGTGATTCTGTGGTCAAATTTTGAAGGTAGTTGGAGCTCATTTTCCGAAGTTACGGTGGTTCAAAACTTGAAAAGTCACGAAAGAAGTGTGTTTGAGCACATAAATTACTCGTTTTCTAGAAAACTCACCAAGATACAATGAAGCCTTATTTGTCATGTTAAAGAGCTCGTCGAGGTGATTCTGTGGTCAAATTTTGAAGGTAGTTGGAGCTCATTTGACGAAGTTACGTAGGTTCAAAACTTGAAAAGTCACGAAAGAAGTATGTTTGTGCACATAAATTACTCTTTTTCTGGAAAACTCACCAAGATACAATGAAGCCTAATTAGTCGTGTTAAATTACTCGTCGAGGTGATTCTGTGGTCAAATTTTGAAGGTAGTTGGAGCTAATTTGCCGAAGTTACGGAGGTTGAAAGCTTGAAAAGTCACGAAAGAAGTATGTTTGAGCACATAAATTACTCGTTTTCTAGAAAACTCACCAAGATATAATGAAGCCTTATGAGTCATGATGAAGAGCTCAACGAGGTGATTCTATGATCAATTTTTTAAGCAATTTGAAGCACATTTGCCGAAGTTACGGTTGTTCAAATCTTGAAAAGTCACGAAAGAAGTGTGTTTGTGCACATAAATCACTCGTTTTCTGGAAAACTCACCAAGATACATTGAAGCCTTATTTGTCATATTCACGAGCTCGTCGAGGTGATTCTGTGGTCAAATTTTGAAGGTATTTGAAGCTCATTTGCCGAAGTTACGGAGGTTCAAATCTTGAAAGGTCACGAAAGATGTGTGTTTGAGCACATAAATTACTCGTTTTCTAGAAAACTCACCAAGATATAATGAAGCCTTATGAGTCATGACGAAGAGCTCAACGAGGTGATTCTATGATCAATTTTTTAAGCAATTTGAAGCACATTTGCCGAAGTTACGGAGGTTCAAATCTTGAAAAGTCACGAAAGATGTGTGTTTGAGCACATAAATTACTCGTTTTCTAGAAAACTCACCAAGATACAATGAAGCCTTATAAGTCGTGTTAAATTACTCGTCGAGGTGATTCTGTGGTCAAATTTTGAAGGCAGTTGGAGCTCATTTGCCGAAGTTACGGAGGTTCAAAACTTGAAAAGTCACGAAAGAAGTATGTTTGTGCACATAAATTACTCGTTTTCTGGAAAACTCACCAAGATACAATGAAGCCTTATTTGTCTTATTCACGAGCTCGTCGAGGTGATTCTGTGGTCAAATTTTGAAGGTATTTGAAGCTCATTTGCCGAAGTTACGGAGGTTCAAATCTTGAAAGGTCACGAAAGATGTGTGTTTGAGCACATAAATTACTCGTTTTCTAGAAAACTCACCGAGATATAATGAAGCCTTATGAGTCATGATGAAGAGCTAAACGAGATGATTCTATGATCAATTTTTAAGCAATTTGAAGCACATTTGCCGAAGTTACGGAGGTTCAAAGCTTGAAAAGTCACGAAAGATGTGTGTTTGAGCACATAAATTACTCGTTTTCTAGAAAACTCACCAAGATATAATGAAGCCTTATGAGTCATGATGAAGAGCTCAACGAGGTGATTCTATGATCAATTTTTTAAGCAATTTGAAGCACATTTGCCGAAGTTACGGAGGTTCAAATCTTGAAAAGTCACGAAAGAAGTGTGTTTGTGCACATAAATCACTCGTTTTGTGGAAAACTCACCAAGATACATTGAAGCCTTATTTGTCATATTCACGAGCTCGTCGAGGTGATTCTGTGGTCAAATTTTGAAGGTATTTGAAGCTCATTTGCCGAAGTTACGGAGGTTCAAATCTTGAAAGGTCACGAAAGATGTGTGTTTGAGTACATAAATTACTCGTTTTCTAGAAAACTCACCAAGATATAATGAAACCTTATGAGTCATGATGAAGAGCTCAACGAGGTGATTCTATGATCAATTTTTTAAGCAATTTGAAGCACATTTGCCGAAGTTACGGAGGTTCAAATCTTGAAAAGTCACGAAAGATGTGTGTTTGAGCACATAAATTACTCGTTTTCTAGAAAACTCACCAAGATACAATGAAGCCTTATTAGTCGTGTTAAATTACTCGTCGAGGTGATTCTGTGGTCAAATTTTGAAGGTAGTTGGAGCTCATTTGCCGAAGTTACGTAGGTTCATAGCTTGAAAAGTCACGAAAGATATGTGTTTGTGCACATAAATTACTCGTTTTCTGGAAAACTCACCAAGATACAATGAAGCCTTATTTGTCTTATTCACGAGCTCGTCGAGGTGATTCTGTGGTCAAATTTTGAAGGTAGTTGGAGCTCATTTTCCGAAGTTACGGTGGTTCAAAACTTGAAAAGTCACGAAAGAAGTGTGTTTGAGCACATAAATTACTCGTTTTCTAGAAAACTCACCAAGATACAATGAAGCCTTATTTGTCATGTTAAAGAGCTCGTCGAGGTGATTCTGTGGTCAAATTTTGAAGGTAGTTGGAGCTCATTTGACGAAGTTACGTAGGTTCAAAACTTGAAAAGTCACGAAAGAAGTATGTTTGTGCACATAAATTACTCTTTTTCTGGAAAACTCACCAAGATACAATGAAGCCTAATTAGTCGTGTTAAATTACTCGTCGAGGTGATTCTGTGGTCAAATTTTGAAGGTAGTTGGAGCTAATTTGCCGAAGTTACGGAGGTTGAAAGCTTGAAAAGTCACGAAAGAAGTATGTTTGAGCACATAAATTACTCGTTTTCTAGAAAATTCACCAAGATATAATGAAGCCTTATGAGTCATGATGAAGAGCTCAACGAGGTGATTCTATGATCAATTTTTTAAGCAATTTGAAGCACATTTGCCGAAGTTACGGAGGTTCAAATCTTGAAAAGTCACGAAAGAAGTGTGTTTGTGCACATAAATCACTCGTTTTCTGGAAAACTCACCAAGATACATTGAAGCCTTATTTGTCATATTCACGAGCTCGTCGAGGTGATTCTGTGGTCAAATTTTGAAGGTATTTGAAGCTCATTTGCCGAAGTTACGGAGGTTCAAATCTTGAAAGGTCACGAAAGATGTGTGTTTGAGCACATAAATTACTCGTTTTCTAGAAAACTCACCAAGATACAATGAAGCCTTATTTGTCATGTTAAAGAGCTCGTCGAGGTGATTCTGTGGTCAAATTTTGAAGGTAGTTGGAGCTAATTTGACGAAGTTACGTAGGTTCAAAACTTGAAAAGTCACGAAAGAAGTATGTTTGTGCACATAAATTACTCTTTTTCTGGAAAACTCACCAAGATACAATGAAGCCTAATTAGTCGTGTTAAATTATTCGTCGAGGTGATTCTGTGGTCAAATTTTGAAGGTAGTTGGAGCTCATTTGCCGAAGTTACGTAGGTTCAAAACTTGAAAAGTCACGAAAGAAGTATGTTTGTGCACATAAATTACTCTTTTTCTGGAAAACTCACCAAGATACAATGAAGCCTTATTAGTCGTGTTAAATTACTCGTCGAGGTGATTCTGTGGTCAAATTTTGAAGGTAGTTGGAGCTCAATTGCCGAAGTTACGGAGGTTCAAAACTTGAAAAGTCACGAAAGAAGTATGTTTGTGCACATAAATTACTCGTTTTCTGGAAAACTCACCAAGATACAATGAAGCCTTATTAGTCGTGTTAAATTACTCGTCGAGGTGATACTGTGGTCAAATTTTGAAGGTAGTTGGAGCTCAATTGCCGAAGTTACGGAGGTTCAAAACTTGAAAAGTCACGAAAGAAGTATGTTTGTGCACATAAATTACTCGTTTTCTGGAAAACTCACCAAGACACAATGAAGCCTTATTAGTCGTGTTAAATTACTCGTCGAGGTGATTCTGTGGTCAAATTTTGAAGGTAGTTGGAGCTAATTTGCCGAAGTTACGGAGGTTGAAAGCTTGAAAAGTCACGAAAGAAGTATGTTTGAGCACATAAATTACTCGTTTTCTAGAAAACTCACCAAGATATAATGAAGCCTTATGAGTCATGATGAAGAGCTCAACGACGTGATTCTATGATCAATTTTTTAAGCAATTTGAAGTACATTTGCCGAAGTTACGGAGGTTCAAAACTTGAAAAGTCACGAAAGAAGTATGTTTGTTCACATAAATTACTCGTTTTCTGAAAAACTCACCAAGATACAATGAAGCCTTATTTGTCATGTTAAAGAGCTCGTCGAGGTGATTCTGTGGTCAAATTTTGAAGGTAGTTGGAGCTCATTTGCCGAAGTTACGTAGGTTCAAAACTTGAAAAGTCACGAAAGAAGTATGTTTGTGCACATAAATTACTCGTTTTCTGGAAAACTCACCAAGATACAATGAAGCCTTATTAGTCGTGTTAAATTACTCGTCGAGGTGATTCTGTGGTCAAATTTTGAAGGTAGTTGGAGCTCATTTGCCGAAGTTACGTAGGTTCAAAACTTGAAAAGTCACGAAAGAAGTATGTTTGTGCACATAAATTACTCTTTTTCTGGAAAACTCACCAAGATACAATGAAGCCTTATTAGTCGTGTTAAATTACTCGTCGAGGTGATTCTGTGGTCAAATTTTGAAGGTAGTTGGAGCTCAATTGCCGAAGTTACGGAGGTTCAAAACTTGAAAAGCCACGAAAGAAGTATGTTTGTGCACATAAATTACTCGTTTTCTAGAAAATTCACCAAGATATAATGAAGCCTTATGAGTCATGATGAAGAGCTCAACGAGGTGATTCTATGATCAATTTTTTAAGCAATTTGAAGCACATTTGCCGAAGTTACGGAGGTTCAAATCTTGAAAAGTCACGAAAGAAGTGTGTTTGTGCACATAAATCACTCGTTTTCTGGAAAACTCACCAAGATACATTGAAGCCTTATTTGTCATATTCACGAGCTCGTCGAGGTGATTCTGTGGTCAAATTTTGAAGGTATTTGAAGCTCATTTGCCGAAGTTACGGAGGTTCAAATCTTGAAAGGTCACGAAAGATGTGTGTTTGAGCACATAAATTACTCGTTTTCTAGAAAACTCACCAAGATATAATGAAGCCTTATGAGTCATGATGAAGAGCTCAACGAGGTGATTCTATGATCAATTTTTTAAGCAATTTGAAGCACATTTGCCGAAGTTACGGAGGTTCAAATCTTGAAAAGTCACGAAAGATGTGTGTTTGAGCACATAAATTACTCGTTTTCTAGAAAACTCACCAAGATACAATGAAGCCTTATTAGTCGTGTTAAATTACTCGTCGAGGTGATTCTGTGGTCAAATTTTGAAGGTAGTTGGGGCTCATTTGCCGAAGTTACGGTGGTTCAAAACTTGAAAAGTCACGAAAGAAGTGTGTTTGTGCACATAAATTACTCGTTTTCTGGAAAACTCACCAAGATACAATGAAGCCTTATTTGTCATGTTAAAGAGCTCGTCGAGGTGATTCTGTGGTCAAATTTTGAAGGTAGTTGGAGCTAATTTGCCGAAGTTACGTAGGTTCAAAACTTGAAAAGTCACGAAAGAAGTATGTTTGTGTACATAAATTACTCGTTTTCTAGAAAACTCACCAAGATACAATGAAGCCTTATTAGTCGTGTTAAATTACTCGTCGAGGTGATTCTGTGGTCAAATTTTGAAGGTAGTTGGAGCTAATTTGCCGAAGTTACGGAGGTTGAAAGCTTGAAAAGTCACGAAAGAAGTATGTTTGAGCACATAAATTACTCGTTTTCTAGAAAACTCACCAAGATATAATGAAGCCTTATGAGTCATGATGAAGGGCTCAACGAGGTGATTCTATGATCAATTTTTTAACCAATTTGAAGCACATTTGCCGAAGTTACGGAGGTTCAAATCTTGAAAAGTCACGAAAAAAGTGTGTTTGTGCACATAAATCACTCGTTTTCTGGAAAACTCACCAAGATACATTGAAGCCTTATTTGTCATATTCACGAGCTCGTCGAGGTGATTGTGTGGTCAAATTTTGAAGGTATTTGAAGCTCATTTGCCGAAGTTACGGAGGTTCAAATCTTGAAAGGTCACGAAAGATGTGTGTTTGAGCACATAAATTACTCGTTTTCTAGAAAACTCACCAAGATACAATGAAGCCTTATAAGTCGTGTTAAATTACTCGTCGAGGTGATTCTGTGGTCAAATTTTGAAGGCAGTTGGAGCTCATTTGCCGAAGTTACGGAGGTTCAAAACTTGAAAAGTCACGAAAGAAGTATGTTTGTGCACATAAATTACTCGTTTTCTGGAAAACTCACCAAGATACAATGAAGCCTTATTTGTCATGTTAAAGAGCTCGTCGAGGTGATTCTGTGGTCAAATTTTGAAGGTAGTTGGAGCTCATTTGCCGAAGTTACGTAGGTTCAAAACTTGAAAAGTCACGAAAGAAGTATGTTTGTGCACATAAATTACTCTTTTTCTGGAAAACTCACCAAGATACAATGAAGCCTTATTAGTCGTGTTAAATTACTCGTCGAGGTGATTCTGTGGTCAAATTTTGAAGGTAGTTCGAGCTCATTTGCCGAAGTTACGTAGGTTCATAGCTTGAAAAGTCACGAAAGATGTGTGTTTGTGCACATAAATTACTCGTTTTCTGGAAAACTCACCAAGATACAATGAAGCCTTATTTGTCATGTTAAAGAGCTCGTCGAGGTGATTCTGTGGTCAAATTTTGAAGGTAGTTGGAGCTCATTTGCCGAAGTTACGGTGGTTCAAAACTTGAAAAGTCACGAAAGAAGTATGTTTGTGCACATAAATTACTCGTTTTCTGGAAAACTCACCAAGATACAATGAAGCCTTATTAGTCGTGTTAAATTACTCGTCGAGGTGATTCTGTGGTCAAATTTTGAAGGTAGTTGGAGCTCATTTGCCGAAGTTACGTAGGTTCAAAACTTGAAAAGTCACGAAAGAAGTATGTTTGTGCACATAAATTACTCTTTTTCTGGAAAACTCACCAAGATACAATGAAGCCTTATTAGTCGTGTTAAATTACTCGTCGAGGTGATTCTGTGGTCAAATTTTGAAGGTAGTTGGAGCTCAATTGCCGAAGTTACGGAGGTTCAAAACTTGAAAAGTCACGAAAGAAGTATGTTTGTGCACATAAATTACTCGTTTTCTGGAAAACTCACCAAGATACAATGAAGCCTTATTAGTCGTGTTAAATTACTCGTCGAGGTGATTCTGTGGTCAAATTTTGAAGGTAGTTGGAGCTAATTTGCCGAAGTTACGGAGGTTGAAAGCTTGAAAAGTCACGAAAGAAGTATGTTTGAGCACATAAATTACTCGTTTTCTAGAAAACTCACCAAGATATAATGAAGCCTTATGAGTCATGATGAAGAGCTCAACGAGGTGATTCTATGATCAATTTTTTAAGCAATTTGAAGTACATTTGCCGAAGTTACGGAGGTTCAAAACTTGAAAAGTCACGAAAGAAGTATGTTTGTTCACATAAATTACTCGTTTTCTGAAAAACTCACCAAGATACAATGAAGCCTTATTTGTCATGTTAAAGAGCTCGTCGAGGTGATTCTGTGGTCAAATTTTGAAGGTAGTTGGAGCTCATTTGCCGAAGTTACGTAGGTTCAAAACTTGAAAAGTCACGAAAGAAGTATGTTTGTGCACATAAATTACTCGTTTTCTGGAAAACTCACCAAGATACAATGAAGCCTTATTAGTCGTGTTAAATTACTCGTCGAGGTGATTCTGTGGTCAAATTTTGAAGGTAGTTGGAGCTCATTTGCCGAAGTTACGTAGGTTCAAAACTTGAAAAGTCACGAAAGAAGTATGTTTGTGCACATAAATTACTCTTTTTCTGGAAAACTCACCAAGATACAATGAAGCCTTATTAGTCGTGTTAAATTACTCGTCGAGGTGATTCTGTGGTCAAATTTTGAAGGTAGTTGGAGCTCAATTGCCGAAGTTACGGAGGTTCAAAACTTGAAAAGCCACGAAAGAAGTATGTTTGTGCACATAAATTACTCGTTTTCTGGAAAACTCACCAAGATACAATGAAGCCTTATTAGTCTTGTTAAATTACTCGTCGAGGTGATACTGTGGTCAAATTTTGAAGGTAGTTGGAGCTCAATTGCCGAAGTTACGTAGGTTCAAAACTTGAAAAGTCACGAAAGAAGTATGTTTGTGCACATAAATTACTCTTTTTCTGGAAAACTCACCAAGATACAATGAAGCCTTATTAGTCGTGTTAAATTACTCGTCGAGGTGATTCTGTGGTCAAATTTTGAAGGTAGTTCGAGCTCATTTGCCGAAGTTACGTAGGTTCATAGCTTGAAAAGTCACGAAAGATGTGTGTTTGTGCACATAAATTACTCGTTTTCTGGAAAACTCACCAAGATACAATGAAGCCTTATTTGTCATGTTAAAGAGCTCGTCGAGGTGATTCTGTGGTCAAATTTTGAAGGTAGTTGGAGCTCATTTGCCGAAGTTACGGTGGTTCAAAACTTGAAAAGTCACGAAAGAAGTATGTTTGTGCACATAAATTACTCGTTTTCTGGAAAACTCACCAAGATACAATGAAGCCTTATTAGTCGTGTTAAATTACTCGTCGAGGTGATTCTGTGGTCAAATTTTGAAGGTAGTTGGAGCTCATTTGCCGAAGTTACGTAGGTTCAAAACTTGAAAAGTCACGAAAGAAGTATGTTTGTGCACATAAATTACTCTTTTTCTGGAAAACTCACCAAGATACAATGAAGCCTTATTAGTCGTGTTAAATTACTCGTCGAGGTGATTCTGTGGTCAAATTTTGAAGGTAGTTGGAGCTCAATTGCCGAAGTTACGGAGGTTCAAAACTTGAAAAGTCACGAAAGAAGTATGTTTGTGCACATAAATTACTCGTTTTCTGGAAAACTCACCAAGATACAATGAAGCCTTATTAGTCGTGTTAAATTACTCGTCGAGGTGATACTGTGGTCAAATTTTGAAGGTAGTTGGAGCTCAATTGCCGAAGTTACGGAGGTTCAAAACTTGAAAAGTCACGAAAGAAGTATGTTTGTGCACATAAATTACTCGTTTTCTGGAAAACTCACCAAGACACAATGAAGCCTTATTAGTCGTGTTAAATTACTCGTCGAGGTGATTCTGTGGTCAAATTTTGAAGGTAGTTGGAGCTAATTTGCCGAAGTTACGGAGGTTGAAAGCTTGAAAAGTCACGAAAGAAGTATGTTTGAGCACATAAATTACTCGTTTTCTAGAAAACTCACCAAGATATAATGAAGCCTTATGAGTCATGATGAAGAGCTCAACGAGGTGATTCTATGATCAATTTTTTAAGCAATTTGAAGTACATTTGCCGAAGTTACGGAGGTTCAAAACTTGAAAAGTCACGAAAGAAGTATGTTTGTGCACATAAATTACTCGTTTTCTGGAAAACTCACCAACATACAATGAAGCCTTATTAGTCGTGTTAAATTACTCGTCGAGGTGATTCTGTGGTCAAATTTTGAAGGTAGTTGGAGCTCATTTGCCGAAGTTACGTAGGTTCAAAACTTGAAAAGTCACGAAAGAAGTATGTTTGTGCACATAAATTACTCTTTTTCTGGAAAACTCACCAAGATACAATGAAGCCTTATTAGTCGTGTTAAATTACTCGTCGAGGTGATTCTGTGGTCAAATTTTGAAGGTAGTTGGAGCTCAATTGCCGAAGTTACGGAGGTTCAAAACTTGAAAAGCCACGAAAGAAGTATGTTTGTGCACATAAATTACTCGTTTTCTGGAAAACTCACCAAGATACAATGAAGCCTTATTAGTCTTGTTAAATTACTCGTCGAGGTGATACTGTGGTCAAATTTTGAAGGTAGTTGGAGCTCATTTGCCGAAGTTACGGAGGTTCAAAGCTTGAAAAGTCACGAAAGATGTGTGTTTGTGCACTTAAATTACTCGTTTTCTAAAAAACTCACCAAGATACAATGAAGCCTTCTGAGTCACGATGAAGAGCTCAACGAGGTGATTCTATGATCAATTTTTGACGGAATTTGAAGCACATTTGCCGAAGTTACGGAGGTTCAAATCTTGAAAAGTCACGAAAGATGTGTGTTTGAGCACATAAATTACTCGTTTTCTGGAAAACTCACCAAGATACAATGAAGCCTTATTTGTCATATTAAAGAGCTCGTCGAGGTGATTCTGTGGTCAAATTTTGAAGGTATTTGAATTCTCATTTGCCGAAGTTACGGAGGTTCAAAGCTTGAAAAGTCACGAAAGAAGTATGTTTGTGCACATAAATTACTCGTTTTCTGGAAAACTCACCAAGATACAATGAAGCCTTATTTGTCATGTTAAAGAGCTCGTCGAGGTGATTCTGTGGTCAAATTTTGAAGGTAGTTGGAGCTCATTTGCCGAAGTTACGGAGGTTCAAAACATGAAAAGTCACGAAAGAAGTGTGTTTGTGCACATAAATTACTCTTTTTCTGGAAAACTCACCAAGATACAATGAAGCCTTATTTGTCTTGTTCAAGAGCTCGTCGAGGTGATTCTGTGGTAAAATTTGAAGGTAGTTGGAGCTCATTTGCCGAAGTTACGGAGGTTCAAAACATGAAAAGTCACGAAAGAAGTATGTTTGTGCACATAAATTACTCGTTTTCTGGAAAACTCACCAAGATACAATGAAGCCTTATTTGTCTTGTTCAAGAGCTCGTCGAGGTGATTCTGTGGTCAAATTTTGAAGGTAGTTGGAGCTCATTTGACGAAGTTACGTAGGTTCAAAACTTGAAAAGTCACGAAAGAAGTATGTTTGTGCACATAAATTACTCGTTTTCTAGAAAACTCACCATGATACAATGAAGCCGTCTTAGTCGTGTGAAAGAGCTCGTCGAGGTGATTCTGTGGTCAAATTTTGAAGGTAGTTGGAGCTCATTTGCCGAAGTTACGGAGGTTCAAAGCTTGAAAAGTCACGAAAGATGTGTGTTTGTGCACTTAAATTACTCGTTTTCTAAAAAACTCACCAAGATACAATGAAGCCTTCTGAGTCACGATGAAGAGCTCAACGAGGTGATTCTATGATCAATTTTTGACGGAATTTGAAGCACATTTGCCGAAGTTACGGAGGTTCAAATCTTGAAAAGTCACGAAAGATGTGTGTTTGAGCACATAAATTACTCGTTTTCTGGAAAACTCACCAAGATACAATGAAGCCTTATTTGTCATATTAAAGAGCTCGTCGAGGTGATTCTGTGGTCAAATTTTGAAGGTATTTGAATTCTCATTTGCCGAAGTTACGGAGGTTCAAAGCTTGAAAAGTCACGAACGAAGTGTGTTTGTGCACATAAATCACTCGTTTTTTAGAAAACTCACCAAGATACAATGAAGCCTTATTTGTCATGTTAAAGAGCTCGTCGAGGTGATTCTGTGGTAAAATTTTGAAGCGATTTGGAGCTCATTTGCCGAAGTTACGGAGGTTCAAAGCTTGAAAAGTCACGAAAGAAGTGTGTTTGTGCACATAAATTACTCGTTTTCTGGAAAACTCACCAAGATACAATGAAGCCTTATTTGTCATGTTAAAGAGCTCGTCGAGGTGATTCTGTGGTCAATTTTTGAAGGTAGTTGGAGCTCATTTGCCGAAGTTACGGAGGTTCAAAGCTTGAAAAGTCACGAAAGATGTGTGTTTGTGCACATAAATTACTCGTTTTCTAAAAAACTCACCAAGATACAATGAAGCCTTCTGAGTCATGATGAAGAGCTCAACGAGGTGATTCTATGATCAATTTTTGACGGAATTTGAAGCACATTTGCCGAAGTTACGGAGGTTCAAATCTTGAAAAGTCACGAAAGATGTGTGTTTGAGCACATAAATTACTCGTTTTCTGGAAAACTCACCAAGATACAATGAAGCCTTATTTGTCATGTTAAAGAGCTCGTTGAGGTGATTCTGTGGTAAAATTTTGAAGCGATTTGGAGCTCATTTGCCGAAGTTACGGAGGTTCAAAGCTTGAAAAGTCACGAAAGAAGTATGTTTGTGCACATAAATTACTCGTTTTCTGGAAAACTCACCAAGATACAATGAAGCCTTATTTGTCTTGTTCAAGAGCTCGTCGAGGTGATTCTGTGGTAAAATTTTGAAGCGATTTGGAGCTCATTTGACGAAGTTACGGAGGTTCAAAGCTTGAAAAGTCACGAAAGAAGTATGTTTGTGCACATAAATTACTCGTTTTCTGGAAAACTCACCAAGATACAATGAAGCCTTATTTGTCTTGTTCAAGAGCTCGTCGAGGTGATTCTGTGGTAAAATTTTGAAGCGATTTGGAGCTCATTTGCCGAAGTTACGGAGGTTCAAAGCTTGAAAAGTCACGAAAGATTTGTGTTTGTGCACATAAATTACTCGTTTTCTAAAAAACTCACCAAGATACAATGAAGCCTTCTGAGTCATGATGAAGAGCTCAACGAGGTGATTCTATGATCAATTTTTGACGGAATTTGAAGCACATTTCCCGAAGTTATGGAGGTTCAAATCTTGAAAAGTCACGAAAGATGTGTGTTTGAGCACATAAATTACTCGTTTTCTGGAAAACTCACCAAGATACAATGAAGCCTTATTTGTCATGTTAAAGAGCTCGTTGAGGTGATTCTGTGGTAAAATTTTGAAGCGATTTGGAGCTCATTTGCCGAAGTTACGGAGGTTCAAAGCTTGAAAAGTCACGAAAGAAGTATGTTTGTGCACATAAATTACTCGTTTTCTGGAAAACTCACAAAGATACAATGAAGCCTTATTTGTCATATTAAAGAGCTCGTCGAGGTGATTCTGTGGTCAAATTTTGAAGGTAGTTGGAGCTCATTTGCCGAAGTTACGTAGGTTCAAAACTCGAAAAGTCACGAAAGATGTGTGTTTGAGCACATAAATTACTCGTTTTCTAGAAAACTCACCAAGATACAATGAAGCCTTCTGAGTCATGATGAAGAGCTCAACGAGGTGATTCTATGATCAATTTTTGACGGAATTTGAAGCACATTTGCCGAAGTTACGGAGGTTCAAATCTTGAAAAGTCACGAAAGATGTGTGTTTGAGCACATAAATTACTCGTTTTCTGGAAAATTCACCAAGATACAATGAAGCCTTATTAGTCGTGTTAAATTACTCGTCGAGGTGATTCTGTGGTCAAATTTTGAAGGTAGTTCGAGCTCATTTGCCGAAGTTACGTAGGTTCATAGCTTGAAAAGTCACGAAAGATGTGTGTTTGTGCACATAAATTACTCGTTTTCTGGAAAACTCACCAAGATACAATGAAGCCTTATTAGTCGTGTTAAATTACTCGTCGAGGTGATTCTGTGGTCAAATTTTAAAGGTAGTTGGAGCTCATTTGCCGAAGTTACGTAGGTTCAAAACTTGAAAAGTCACGAAAGAAGTATGTTTGTGCACATAAATTACTCTTTTTCTGGAAAACTCACCAAGATACAATGAAGCCTTATTAGTCGTGTTAAATTACTCGTCGAGGTGATTCTGTGGTCAAATTTTGAAGGTAGTTCGAGCTCATTTGCCGAAGTTACGTAGGTTCATAGCTTGAAAAGTCACGAAAGATGTGTGTTTGTGCACATAAATTACTCGTTTTCTGGAAAACTCACCAAGATACAATGAAGCCTTATTAGTCGTGTTAAATTACTCGTCGAGGTGATTCTGTGGTCAAATTTTGAAGGTAGTTGGAGCTCATTTGCCGAAGTTACGTAGGTTCAAAACTTGAAAAGTCACGAAAGAAGTATGTTTGTGCACATAAATTACTCTTTTTCTGGAAAACTCACCAAGATGCAATGAAGCCTTATTAGTCGTGTTAAATTACTCGTCGAGGTGATTCTGTGGTCAAATTTTGAAGGTAGTTGGAGTTCATTTGCCGAAGTTACGGTGGTTCAAAACTTGAAAAGTCACGAAAGAAGTATGTTTGTGCACATAAATTACTCGTTTTCTGGAAAACTCACCAAGATACAATGAAGCCTTATTTGTCATGTTAAAGAGCTCGTCGAGGTGATTCTGTGGTCAAATTTTGAAGGTAGTTGGAGCTCATTTGCCGAAGTTACGGAGGTTCAAAACATGAAAAGTCACGAAAGAAGTGTGTTTGTGCACATAAATTACTCTTTTTCTGGAAAACTCACCAAGATACAATGAAGCCTTATTTGTCTTGTTCAAGAGCTCGTCGAGGTGATTCTGTGGTAAAATTTTGAAGGTAGTTGGAGCTCATTTGCCGAAGTTACGGAGGTTCAAAACATGAAAAGTCACGAAAGAAGTATGTTTGTGCACATAAATTACTCGTTTTCTGGAAAACTCACCAAGATACAATGAAGCCTTATTTGTCTTGTTCAAGAGCTCGTCGAGGTGATTCTGTGGTAAAATTTTGAAGCGATTTGGAGCTCATTTGCCGAAGTTACGGAGGTTCAAAGCTTGAAAAGTCACGAAAGATGTGTGTTTGAGCACATAAATTACTCGTTTTCTAGAAAACTCACCAAGATACAATGAAGCCTTATTTGTCATGTTAAAGAGCTCGTCGAGGTGATTCTGTGGTCAAATTTTGAAGGTAGTTGGAGCTCATTTGCCGAAGTTACGTAGGTTCAAAACTTGAAAAGTCACGAAAGAAGTATGTTTGTGCACATAAATTACTCGTTTTCTAGAAAACTCACCATGATACAATGAAGCCGTCTTAGTCGTGTGAAAGAGCTCGTCGAGGTGATTCTGTGGTCAAATTTTGAAGGTAGTTGGAGCTCATTTGCCGAAGTTACGGAGGTTCAAAGCTTGAAAAGTCACGAAAGATGTGTGTTTGTGCACTTAAATTACTCGTTTTCTAAAAAACTCACCAAGATACAATGAAGCCTTCTGAGTCACGATGAAGAGCTCAACGAGGTGATTCTATGATCAATTTTTGACGGAATTTGAAGCACATTTGCCGAAGTTACGGAGGTTCAAATCTTGAAAAGTCACGAAAGATGTGTGTTTGAGCACATAAATTACTCGTTTTCTGGAAAACTCACCAAGATACAATGAAGCCTTATTTGTCATATTAAAGAGCTCGTCGAGGTGATTCTGTGGTCAAATTTTGAAGGTATTTGAATTCTCATTTGCCGAAGTTACGGAGGTTCAAAGCTTGAAAAGTCACGAACGAAGTGTGTTTGTGCACATAAATCACTCGTTTTTTAGAAAACTCACCAAGATACAATGAAGCCTTATTTGTCATGTTAAAGAGCTCGTCGAGGTGATTCTGTGGTAAAATTTTGAAGCGATTTGGAGCTCATTTGCCGAAGTTACGGAGGTTCAAAGCTTGAAAAGTCACGAAAGAAGTGTGTTTGTGCACATAAATTACTCGTTTTCTGGAAAACTCACCAAGATACAATGAAGCCTTATTTGTCATGTTAAAGAGCTCGTCGAGGTGATTCTGTGGTCAATTTTTGAAGGTAGTTGGAGCTCATTTGCCGAAGTTACGGAGGTTCAAAGCTTGAAAAGTCACGAAAGATGTGTGTTTGTGCACATAAATTACTCGTTTTCTAAAAAACTCACCAAGATACAATGAAGCCTTCTGAGTCATGATGAAGAGCTCAACGAGGTGATTCTATGATCAATTTTTGACGGAATTTGAAGCACATTTGCCGAAGTTACGGAGGTTCAAATCTTGAAAAGTCACGAAAGATGTGTGTTTGAGCACATAAATTACTCGTTTTCTGGAAAACTCACCAAGATACAATGAAGCCTTATTTGTCATGTTAAAGAGCTCGTTGAGGTGATTCTGTGGTAAAATTTTGAAGCGATTTGGAGCTCATTTGCCGAAGTTACGGAGGTTCAAAGCTTGAAAAGTCACGAAAGAAGTATGTTTGTGCACATAAATTACTCGTTTTCTGGAAAACTCACCAAGATACAATGAAGCCTTATTTGTCTTGTTCAAGAGCTCGTCGAGGTGATTCTGTGGTAAAATTTTGAAGCGATTTGGAGCTCATTTGACGAAGTTACGGAGGTTCAAAGCTTGAAAAGTCACGAAAGAAGTATGTTTGTGCACATAAATTACTCGTTTTCTGGAAAACTCACCAAGATACAATGAAGCCTTATTTGTCTTGTTCAAGAGCTCGTCGAGGTGATTCTGTGGTAAAATTTTGAAGCGATTTGGAGCTCATTTGCCGAAGTTACGGAGGTTCAAAGCTTGAAAAGTCACGAAAGATTTGTGTTTGTGCACATAAATTACTCGTTTTCTAAAAAACTCACCAAGATACAATGAAGCCTTCTGAGTCATGATGAAGAGCTCAACGAGGTGATTCTATGATCAATTTTTGACGGAATTTGAAGCACATTTCCCGAAGTTATGGCGGTTCAAATCTTGAAAAGTCACGAAAGATGTGTGTTTGAGCACATAAATTACTCGTTTTCTGGAAAACTCACCAAGATACAATGAAGCCTTATTTGTCATGTTAAAGAGCTCGTTGAGGTGATTCTGTGGTAAAATTTTGAAGCGATTTGGAGCTCATTTGCCGAAGTTACGGAGGTTCAAAGCTTGAAAAGTCACGAAAGAAGTATGTTTGTGCACATAAATTACTCGTTTTCTGGAAAACTCACCAAGATACAATGAAGCCTTATTTGTCATATTAAAGAGCTCGTCGAGGTGATTCTGTGGTCAAATTTTGAAGGTAGTTGGAGCTCATTTGCCGAAGTAACGTAGGTTCAAAACTCGAAAAGTCACGAAAGATGTGTGTTTGAGCACATAAATTACTCGTTTTCTAGAAAACTCACCAAGATACAATGAAGCCTTCTGAGTCATGATGAAGAGCTCAACGAGGTGATTCTATGATCAATTTTTGACGGAATTTGAAGCACATTTGCCGAAGTTACGGAGGTTCAAATCTTGAAAAGTCACGAAAGATGTGTGTTTGAGCACATAAATTACTCGTTTTCTGGAAAATTCACCAAGATACAATGAAGCCTTATTTGTCATGTTAAAGAGCTCGTTGAGGTGATTCTGTGGTAAAATTTTGAAGCGATTTGGAGCTCATTTGCCGAAGTTACGGAGGTTCAAAGCTTGAAAAGTCACGAAAGAAGTATGTTTGTGCACATAAATTACTCGTTTTCTGGAAAACTCACCAAGATACAATGAAGCCTTATTTGTCTTGTTCAAGAGCTCGTCGAGGTGATTCTGTGGTAAAATTTTGAAGCGATTTGGAGCTCATTTGCCGAAGTTACGGAGGTTCAAAGCTTGAAAAGTCAAGAAAGATGTGTGTTTGAGCACATAAATTACTCGTTTTCTGGAAAACTCACCAAGATACAATGAAGCCTTATTTGTCATGTTAAAGAGCTCGTCGAGGTGATTTTGTGGTCAAATTTTGAAGGTAGTTGGAGCTCATTTGCCGAAGTTACGTAGGTTCAAAACTTGAAAAGTCACGAAAGAAGTATGTTTGTGCACATAAATTACTCGTTTTCTGGAAAACTCACCAAGATACAATGAAGCCTTCTGAGTCATGATGAAGAGCTCAACGAGGTGATTCTATGATCAATTTTTGACGGAATTTGAAGCACATTTGCCGAAGTTACGGAGGTTCAAATCTTGAAAAGTCACGAAAGATGTGTGTTTGAGCACATAAATTACTCGTTTTCTGGAAAACTCACCAAGATACAATGAAGCCTTATTTGTCATATTAAAGAGCTCGTCGAGGTGATTCTGTGGTCAAATTTTGAAGGTAGTTGGAGCTCATTTGCCGAAGTTACGTAGGTTCAAAACTCGAAAAGTCACGAAAGATGTGTGTTTGAGCACATAAATTACTCGTTTTCTAGAAAACTCACCAAGATACAATGAAGCCTTATTAGTCGTGTTAAATTACTCGTCGAGGTGATTCTGTGGTCAAATTTTGAAGGTAGTTGGAGCTCATTTGCCGAAGTTACGGAGGTTCAAAACATGAAAAGTCACGAAAGAAGTATGTTTGTGCACATAAATTACTCGTTTTCTGGAAAACTCACCAAGATACAATGAAGCCTTATTTGTCTTGTTCAAGAGCTCGTCGAGGTGATTCTGTGGTAAAATTTTGAAGCGATTTGGAGCTCATTTGCCGAAGTTACGGAGGTTCAAAGCTTGAAAAGTCACGAAAGATGTGTGTTTGTGCACATAAATTACTCGTTTTCTAAAAAACTCACCAAGATACAATGAAGCCTTATTTGTCATGTTAAAGAGCTCGTTGAGGTGATTCTGTGGTTAAATTTTGAAGCGATTTGGAGCTCATTTGCCGAAGTTACGGAGGTTCAAAGCTTGAAAAGTCACGAAAGATGTGTGTTTGTGCACATAAATTAATCGTTTTCTAAAAAACTCACCAAGATACAATGAAGCCTTCTGAGTCATGATAAAGAGCTCAACGAGGTGATTCTATGATCAATTTTTGACGGAATTTGAAGCACATTTCCCGAAGTTATGGAGGTTCAAAGCTTGAAAAGTCACGAAAGATGTGTGTTTGTGCACATAAATTACTCGTTTTCTACAAAAAATTCACCAAGATACAATGAAGCCTTATTTGTCATGTTAAAGAGCTCGTTGAGGTGATTGTGTGGTAAAATTTTGAAGCGATTTGGAGCTCATTTGCCGAAGTTACGGAGGTTCAAAGCTTGAAAAGTCACGAAAGATGTGTGTTTGTGCACATAAATTACTCGTTTTCTACAAAAAATTCACCAAGATACAATGAAGCCTTCTGAGTCATGATGAAGAGCTCGTTGAGGTGATACTGTGGTAAAATTTTGAAGCGATTTGGAGCTCATTTGCCGAAGTTACGGAGGTTCAAAGCTTGAAAAGTCACGAAAGAAGTATGTTTGTGCACATAAATTACTCGTTTTCTGGAAAACTCACCAAGATACAATGAAGCCTTCTGAGTCATGATGAAGAGCTCAACGAGGTGATTCTATGATCAATTTTTGACGGAATTTGAAGCACATTTGCCGAAGTTACGGAGGTTCAAAGCTTGAAAAGTCACGAAAGATTTGTGTTTGTGCACATAAATTACTCGTTTTCTAAAAAACTCACCAAGATACAATGAAGCCTTCTGAGTCATGATGAAGAGCTCAACGAGGTGATTCTATGATCAATTTTTGACGGAATTTGAAGCACATTTGCCGAAGTTACGGACGTTCAAATCTTGAAAAGTCACGAAAGATGTGTGTTTGTGCACATACATTACTCGTTTTCTAAAAAACTCACCAAGATACAATGAAGCCTTCTGAGTCATGATGAAGAGCTCAACGAGGTGATTCTATGATCAATTTTTGACGGAATTTGAAGCACATTTGCCGAAGTTACGGAGGTTCAAATCTTGAAAAGTCAAGAAAGATGTGTGTTTGAGCACATAAATTACTCGTTTTCTGGAAAACTCACCAAGATACAATGAAGCCTTATTTGTCATGTTAAAGAGCTCGTTGAGGTGATTCTGTGGTAAAATTTTGAAGCGATTTGGAGCTCATTTGCCGAAGTTACGGAGGTTCAAAGCTTGAAAAGTCACGAAAGAAGTATGTTTGTGCACATAAATTACTCGTTTTCTGGAAAACTCACCAAGATACAATGAAGCCTTATTTGTCTTGTTCAAGAGCTCGTCGAGGTGATTCTGTGGTAAAATTTTGAAGCGATTTGGAGCTCATTTGCCGAAGTTACGGAGGTTCAAAGCTTGAAAAGTCAAGAAAGATGTGTGTTTGAGCACATAAATTACTCGTTTTCTGGAAAACTCACCAAGATACAATGAAGCCTTATTTGTCATGTTAAAGAGCTCGTCGAGGTGATTTTGTGGTCAAATTTTGAAGGTAGTTGGAGCTCATTTGCCGAAGTTACGTAGGTTCAAAACTTGAAAAGTCACGAAAGAAGTATGTTTGTGCACATAAATTACTCGTTTTCTGGAAAACTCACCAAGATACAATGAAGCCTTCTGAGTCATGATGAAGAGCTCAACGAGGTGATTCTATGATCAATTTTTGACGGAATTTGAAGCACATTTGCCGAAGTTACGGAGGTTCAAATCTTGAAAAGTCACGAAAGATGTGTGTTTGAGCACATAAATTACTCGTTTTCTGGAAAACTCACCAAGATACAATGAAGCCTTATTTGTCATATTAAAGAGCTCGTCGAGGTGATTCTGTGGTCAAATTTTGAAGGTAGTTGGAGCTCATTTGCCGAAGTTACGTAGGTTCAAAACTCGAAAAGTCACGAAAGATGTGTGTTTGAGCACATAAATTACTCGTTTTCTAGAAAACTCACCAAGATACAATGAAGCCTTATTAGTCGTGTTAAATTACTCGTCGAGGTGATTCTGTGGTCAAATTTTGAAGGTAGTTGGAGCTCATTTGCCGAAGTTACGGAGGTTCAAAACATGAAAAGTCACGAAAGAAGTATGTTTGTGCACATAAATTACTCGTTTTCTGGAAAACTCACCAAGATACAATGAAGCCTTATTTGTCTTGTTCAAGAGCTCGTCGAGGTGATTCTGTGGTAAAATTTTGAAGCGATTTGGAGCTCATTTGCCGAAGTTACGGAGGTTCAAAGCTTGAAAAGTCACGAAAGATGTGTGTTTGTGCACATAAATTACTCGTTTTCTAAAAAACTCACCAAGATACAATGAAGCCTTATTTGTCATGTTAAAGAGCTCGTTGAGGTGATTGTGTGGTAAAATTTTGAAGCGATTTGGAGCTCATTTGCCGAAGTTACGGAGGTTCAAAGCTTGAAAAGTCACGAAAGATGTGTGTTTGTGCACATAAATTACTCGTTTTCTACAAAAAATTCACCAAGATACAATGAAGCCTTCTGAGTCATGATGAAGAGCTCGTTGAGGTGATACTGTGGTAAAATTTTGAAGCGATTTGGAGCTCATTTGCCGAAGTTACGGAGGTTCAAAGCTTGAAAAGTCACGAAAGAAGTATGTTTGTGCACATAAATTACTCGTTTTCTGGAAAACTCACCAAGATACAATGAAGCCTTCTGAGTCATGATGAAGAGCTCAACGAGGTGATTCTATGATCAATTTTTGACGGAATTTGAAGCACATTTGCCGAAGTTACGGAGGTTCAAAGCTTGAAAAGTCACGAAAGATTTGTGTTTGTGCACATAAATTACTCGTTTTCTAAAAAACTCACCAAGATACAATGAAGCCTTCTGAGTCATGATGAAGAGCTCAACGAGGTGATTCTATGATCAATTTTTGACGGAATTTGAAGCACATTTGCCGAAGTTACGGACGTTCAAATCTTGAAAAGTCACGAAAGATGTGTGTTTGTGCACATACATTACTCGTTTTCTAAAAAACTCACCAAGATACAATGAAGCCTTCTGAGTCATGATGAAGAGCTCAACGAGGTGATTCTATGATCAATTTTTGACGGAATTTGAAGCACATTTGCCGAAGTTACGGAGGTTCAAATCTTGAAAAGTCAAGAAAGATGTGTGTTTGAGCACATAAATTACTCGTTTTCTGGAAAACTCACCAAGATACAATGAAGCCTTATTTGTCATGTTAAAGAGCTCGTTGAGGTGATTCTGTGGTAAAATTTTGAAGCGATTTGGAGCTCATTTGCCGAAGTTACGGAGGTTCAAAGCTTGAAAAGTCACGAAAGAAGTATGTTTGTGCACATAAATTACTCGTTTTCTGGAAAACTCACCAAGATACAATGAAGCCTTATTTGTCTTGTTCAAGAGCTCGTCGAGGTGATTCTGTGGTAAAATTTTGAAGCGATTTGGAGCTCATTTGCCGAAGTTACGGAGGTTCAAAGCTTGAAAAGTCAAGAAAGATGTGTGTTTGAGCACATAAATTACTCGTTTTCTGGAAAACTCACCAAGATACAATGAAGCCTTATTTGTCATGTTAAAGAGCTCGTCGAGGTGATTTTGTGGTCAAATTTTGAAGGTAGTTGGAGCTCATTTGCCGAAGTTACGTAGGTTCAAAACTTGAAAAGTCACGAAAGAAGTATGTTTGTGCACATAAATTACTCGTTTTCTGGAAAACTCACCAAGATACAATGAAGCCTTCTGAGTCATGATGAAGAGCTCAACGAGGTGATTCTATGATCAATTTTTGACGGAATTTGAAGCACATTTGCCGAAGTTACGGAGGTTCAAATCTTGAAAAGTCACGAAAGATGTGTGTTTGAGCACATAAATTACTCGTTTTCTGGAAAACTCACCAAGATACAATGAAGCCTTATTTGTCATATTAAAGAGCTCGTCGAGGTGATTCTGTGGTCAAATTTTGAAGGTAGTTGGAGCTCATTTGCCGAAGTTACGTAGGTTCAAAACTCGAAAAGTCACGAAAGATGTGTGTTTGAGCACATAAATTACTCGTTTTCTAGAAAACTCACCAAGATACAATGAAGCCTTATTAGTCGTGTTAAATTACTCGTCGAGGTGATTCTGTGGTCAAATTTTGAAGGTAGTTGGAGCTCATTTGCCGAAGTTACGGAGGTTCAAAACATGAAAAGTCACGAAAGAAGTATGTTTGTGCACATAAATTACTCGTTTTCTGGAAAACTCACCAAGATACAATGAAGCCTTATTTGTCTTGTTCAAGAGCTCGTCGAGGTGATTCTGTGGTAAAATTTTGAAGCGATTTGGAGCTCATTTGCCGAAGTTACGGAGGTTCAAAGCTTGAAAAGTCACGAAAGATGTGTGTTTGTGCACATAAATTACTCGTTTTCTAAAAAACTCACCAAGATACAATGAAGCCTTATTTGTCATGTTAAAGAGCTCGTTGAGGTGATTCTGTGGTTAAATTTTGAAGCGATTTGGAGCTCATTTGCCGAAGTTACGGAGGTTCAAAGCTTGAAAAGTCACGAAAGATGTGTGTTTGTGCACATAAATTAATCGTTTTCTAAAAAACTCACCAAGATACAATGAAGCCTTCTGAGTCATGATAAAGAGCTCAACGAGGTGATTCTATGATCAATTTTTGACGGAATTTGAAGCACATTTCCCGAAGTTATGGAGGTTCAAAGCTTGAAAAGTCACGAAAGATGTGTGTTTGTGCACATAAATTACTCGTTTTCTACAAAAAATTCACCAAGATACAATGAAGCCTTATTTGTCATGTTAAAGAGCTCGTTGAGGTGATTGTGTGGTAAAATTTTGAAGCGATTTGGAGCTCATTTGCCGAAGTTACGGAGGTTCAAAGCTTGAAAAGTCACGAAAGATGTGTGTTTGTGCACATAAATTACTCGTTTTCTACAAAAAATTCACCAAGATACAATGAAGCCTTCTGAGTCATGATGAAGAGCTCGTTGAGGTGATACTGTGGTAAAATTTTGAAGCGATTTGGAGCTCATTTGCCGAAGTTACGGAGGTTCAAAGCTTGAAAAGTCACGAAAGAAGTATGTTTGTGCACATAAATTACTCGTTTTCTGGAAAACTCACCAAGATACAATGAAGCCTTCTGAGTCATGATGAAGAGCTCAACGAGGTGATTCTATGATCAATTTTTGACGGAATTTGAAGCACATTTGCCGAAGTTACGGAGGTTCAAAGCTTGAAAAGTCACGAAAGATTTGTGTTTGTGCACATAAATTACTCGTTTTCTAAAAAACTCACCAAGATACAATGAAGCCTTCTGAGTCATGATGAAGAGCTCAACGAGGTGATTCTATGATCAATTTTTGACGGAATTTGAAGCACATTTGCCGAAGTTACGGACGTTCAAATCTTGAAAAGTCACGAAAGATGTGTGTTTGTGCACATACATTACTCGTTTTCTAAAAAACTCACCAAGATACAATGAAGCCTTCTGAGTCATGATGAAGAGCTCAACGAGGTGATTCTATGATCAATTTTTGACGGAATTTGAAGCACATTTGCCGAAGTTACGGAGGTTCAAATCTTGAAAAGTCAAGAAAGATGTGTGTTTGAGCACATAAATTACTCGTTTTCTGGAAAACTCACCAAGATACAATGAAGCCTTATTTGTCATGTTAAAGAGCTCGTCGAGGTGATTCTGTGGTAAAATTTTGAAGCGATTTGGAGCTCATTTGCCGAAGTTACGGAGGTTCAAAGCTTGAAAAGTCAAGAAAGATGTGTGTTTGAGCACATAAATTACTCGTTTTCTGGAAAACTCACCAAGATACAATGAAGCCTTATTTGTCATGTTAAAGAGCTCGTCGAGGTGATTTTGTGGTCAAATTTTGAAGGTAGTTGGAGCTCATTTGCCGAAGTTACGTAGGTTCAAAACTTGAAAAGTCACGAAAGAAGTATGTTTGTGCACATAAATTACTCGTTTTCTGGAAAACTCACCAAGATACAATGAAGCCTTCTGAGTCATGATGAAGAGCTCAACGAGGTGATTCTATGATCAATTTTTGACGGAATTTGAAGCACATTTGCCGAAGTTACGGAGGTTCAAATCTTGAAAAGTCACGAAAGATGTGTGTTTGAGCACATAAATTACTCGTTTTCTGGAAAACTCACCAAGATACAATGAAGCCTTATTTGTCATGTTAAAGAGCTCGTTGAGGTGATTCTGTGGTAAAATTTTGAAGCGATTTGGAGCTCATTTGCCGAAGTTACGGAGGTTCAAAGCTTGAAAAGTCACGAAAGAAGTATGTTTGTGCACATAAATTACTCGTTTTCTGGAAAACTCACCAAGATACAATGAAGCCTTATTTGTCTTGTTCAAGAGCTCGTCGAGGTGATTCTGTGGTAAAATTTTGAAGCGATTTGGAGCTCATTTGCCGAAGTTACGGAGGTTCAAAGCTTGAAAAGTCACGAAAGATTTGTGTTTGTGCACATAAATTACTCGTTTTCTAAAAAACTCACCAAGATACAATGAAGCCTTCTGAGTCATGATGAAGAGCTCAACGAGGTGATTCTATGATCAATTTTTGACGGAATTTGAAGCACATTTCCCGAAGTTATGGCGGTTCAAATCTTGAAAAGTCACGAAAGATGTGTGTTTGAGCACATAAATTACTCGTTTTCTGGAAAACTCACCAAGATACAATGAAGCCTTATTTGTCATGTTAAAGAGCTCGTTGAGGTGATTCTGTGGTAAAATTTTGAAGCGATTTGGAGCTCATTTGCCGAAGTTACGGAGGTTCAAAGCTTGAAAAGTCACGAAAGAAGTATGTTTGTGCACATAAATTACTCGTTTTCTGGAAAACTCACCAAGATACAATGAAGCCTTATTTGTCATATTAAAGAGCTCGTCGAGGTGATTCTGTGGTCAAATTTTGAAGGTAGTTGGAGCTCATTTGCCGAAGTAACGTAGGTTCAAAACTCGAAAAGTCACGAAAGATGTGTGTTTGAGCACATAAATTACTCGTTTTCTAGAAAACTCACCAAGATACAATGAAGCCTTCTGAGTCATGATGAAGAGCTCAACGAGGTGATTCTATGATCAATTTTTGACGGAATTTGAAGCACATTTGCCGAAGTTACGGAGGTTCAAATCTTGAAAAGTCACGAAAGATGTGTGTTTGAGCACATAAATTACTCGTTTTCTGGAAAATTCACCAAGATACAATGAAGCCTTATTTGTCATGTTAAAGAGCTCGTTGAGGTGATTCTGTGGTAAAATTTTGAAGCGATTTGGAGCTCATTTGCCGAAGTTACGGAGGTTCAAAGCTTGAAAAGTCACGAAAGAAGTATGTTTGTGCACATAAATTACTCGTTTTCTGGAAAACTCACCAAGATACAATGAAGCCTTATTTGTCTTGTTCAAGAGCTCGTCGAGGTGATTCTGTGGTAAAATTTTGAAGCGATTTGGAGCTCATTTGCCGAAGTTACGGAGGTTCAAAGCTTGAAAAGTCAAGAAAGATGTGTGTTTGAGCACATAAATTACTCGTTTTCTGGAAAACTCACCAAGATACAATGAAGCCTTATTTGTCATGTTAAAGAGCTCGTCGAGGTGATTTTGTGGTCAAATTTTGAAGGTAGTTGGAGCTCATTTGCCGAAGTTACGTAGGTTCAAAACTTGAAAAGTCACGAAAGAAGTATGTTTGTGCACATAAATTACTCGTTTTCTGGAAAACTCACCAAGATACAATGAAGCCTTCTGAGTCATGATGAAGAGCTCAACGAGGTGATTCTATGATCAATTTTTGACGGAATTTGAAGCACATTTGCCGAAGTTACGGAGGTTCAAATCTTGAAAAGTCACGAAAGATGTGTGTTTGAGCACATAAATTACTCGTTTTCTGGAAAACTCACCAAGATACAATGAAGCCTTATTTGTCATATTAAAGAGCTCGTCGAGGTGATTCTGTGGTCAAATTTTGAAGGTAGTTGGAGCTCATTTGCCGAAGTTACGTAGGTTCAAAACTCGAAAAGTCACGAAAGATGTGTGTTTGAGCACATAAATTACTCGTTTTCTAGAAAACTCACCAAGATACAATGAAGCCTTATTAGTCGTGTTAAATTACTCGTCGAGGTGATTCTGTGGTCAAATTTTGAAGGTAGTTGGAGCTCATTTGCCGAAGTTACGGAGGTTCAAAACATGAAAAGTCACGAAAGAAGTATGTTTGTGCACATAAATTACTCGTTTTCTGGAAAACTCACCAAGATACAATGAAGCCTTATTTGTCTTGTTCAAGAGCTCGTCGAGGTGATTCTGTGGTAAAATTTTGAAGCGATTTGGAGCTCATTTGCCGAAGTTACGGAGGTTCAAAGCTTGAAAAGTCACGAAAGATGTGTGTTTGTGCACATAAATTACTCGTTTTCTAAAAAACTCACCAAGATACAATGAAGCCTTATTTGTCATGTTAAAGAGCTCGTTGAGGTGATTCTGTGGTTAAATTTTGAAGCGATTTGGAGCTCATTTGCCGAAGTTACGGAGGTTCAAAGCTTGAAAAGTCACGAAAGATGTGTGTTTGTGCACATAAATTAATCGTTTTCTAAAAAACTCACCAAGATACAATGAAGCCTTCTGAGTCATGATAAAGAGCTCAACGAGGTGATTCTATGATCAATTTTTGACGGAATTTGAAGCACATTTCCCGAAGTTATGGAGGTTCAAAGCTTGAAAAGTCACGAAAGATGTGTGTTTGTGCACATAAATTACTCGTTTTCTACAAAAAATTCACCAAGATACAATGAAGCCTTATTTGTCATGTTAAAGAGCTCGTTGAGGTGATTGTGTGGTAAAATTTTGAAGCGATTTGGAGCTCATTTGCCGAAGTTACGGAGGTTCAAAGCTTGAAAAGTCACGAAAGATGTGTGTTTGTGCACATAAATTACTCGTTTTCTACAAAAAATTCACCAAGATACAATGAAGCCTTCTGAGTCATGATGAAGAGCTCGTTGAGGTGATACTGTGGTAAAATTTTGAAGCGATTTGGAGCTCATTTGCCGAAGTTACGGAGGTTCAAAGCTTGAAAAGTCACGAAAGAAGTATGTTTGTGCACATAAATTACTCGTTTTCTGGAAAACTCACCAAGATACAATGAAGCCTTCTGAGTCATGATGAAGAGCTCAACGAGGTGATTCTATGATCAATTTTTGACGGAATTTGAAGCACATTTGCCGAAGTTACGGAGGTTCAAAGCTTGAAAAGTCACGAAAGATTTGTGTTTGTGCACATAAATTACTCGTTTTCTAAAAAACTCACCAAGATACAATGAAGCCTTCTGAGTCATGATGAAGAGCTCAACGAGGTGATTCTATGATCAATTTTTGACGGAATTTGAAGCACATTTGCCGAAGTTACGGAGGTTCAAAGCTTGAAAAGTCACGAAAGATTTGTGTTTGTGCACATAAATTACTCGTTTTCTAAAAAACTCACCAAGATACAATGAAGCCTTCTGAGTCATGATGAAGAGCTCAACGAGGTGATTCTATGATCAATTTTTGACGGAATTTGAAGCACATTTGCCGAAGTTACGGAGGTTCAAATCTTGAAAAGTCACGAAAGATGTGTGTTTGTGCACATACATTACTCGTTTTCTAAAAAACTCACCAAGATACAATGAAGCCTTCTGAGTCATGATGAAGAGCTCAACGAGGTGATTCTATGATCAATTTTTGACGGAATTTGAAGCACATTTGCCGAAGTTACGGAGGTTCAAATCTTGAAAAGTCAAGAAAGATGTGTGTTTGAGCACATAAATTACTCGTTTTCTGGAAAACTCACCAAGATACAATGAAGCCTTATTTGTCATGTTAAAGAGCTCGTCGAGGTGATTCTGTGGTCAAATTTTGAAGGTAGTTGGAGCTCATTTGCCGAAGTTACGTAGGTTCAAAACTTGAAAAGTCACGAAAGATGTGTGTTTGAGCACATAAATTACTCATTTTCTAGAAAACTCACCAAGATACAATGAAGCCTTATTAGTCGTGTTAAATTACTCGTCGAGGTGATTCTGTGGTAAAATTTTGAAGCGATTTGGAGCTCATTTGCCGAAGTTACGGAGGTTCAAAGCTTGAAAAGTCACGAAAGAAGTATGTTTGTGCACATAAATTACTCGTTTTCTGGAAAACTCACCAAGATACAATGAAGCCTTCTGAGTCATGATGAAGAGCTCAACGAGGTGATTCTATGATCAATTTTTGACGGAATTTGAAGCACATTTGCCGAAGTTACGGAGGTTCAAAGCTTGAAAAGTCACGAAAGATTTGTGTTTGTGCACATAAATTACTCGTTTTCTAAAAAACTCACCAAGATACAATGAAGCCTTCTGAGTCATGATGAAGAGCTCAACGAGGTGATTCTATGATCAATTTTTGACGGAATTTGAAGCACATTTGCCGAAGTTACGGACGTTCAAATCTTGAAAAGTCACGAAAGATGTGTGTTTGTGCACATACATTACTCGTTTTCTAAAAAACTCACCAAGATACAATGAAGCCTTCTGAGTCATGATGAAGAGCTCAACGAGGTGATTCTATGATCAATTTTTGACGGAATTTGAAGCACATTTGCCGAAGTTACGGAGGTTCAAATCTTGAAAAGTCAAGAAAGATGTGTGTTTGAGCACATAAATTACTCGTTTTCTGGAAAACTCACCAAGATACAATGAAGCCTTATTTGTCATGTTAAAGAGCTCGTCGAGGTGATTCTGTGGTAAAATTTTGAAGCGATTTGGAGCTCATTTGCCGAAGTTACGGAGGTTCAAAGCTTGAAAAGTCAAGAAAGATGTGTGTTTGAGCACATAAATTACTCGTTTTCTGGAAAACTCACCAAGATACAATGAAGCCTTATTTGTCATGTTAAAGAGCTCGTCGAGGTGATTTTGTGGTCAAATTTTGAAGGTAGTTGGAGCTCATTTGCCGAAGTTACGTAGGTTCAAAACTTGAAAAGTCACGAAAGAAGTATGTTTGTGCACATAAATTACTCGTTTTCTGGAAAACTCACCAAGATACAATGAAGCCTTCTGAGTCATGATGAAGAGCTCAACGAGGTGATTCTATGATCAATTTTTGACGGAATTTGAAGCACATTTGCCGAAGTTACGGAGGTTCAAATCTTGAAAAGTCACGAAAGATGTGTGTTTGAGCACATAAATTACTCGTTTTCTGGAAAACTCACCAAGATACAATGAAGCCTTATTTGTCATGTTAAAGAGCTCGTTGAGGTGATTCTGTGGTAAAATTTTGAAGCGATTTGGAGCTCATTTGCCGAAGTTACGGAGGTTCAAAGCTTGAAAAGTCACGAAAGAAGTATGTTTGTGAACATAAATTACTCGTTTTCTGGAAAACTCACCAAGATACAATGAAGCCTTATTTGTCATATTAAAGAGCTCGTCGAGGTGATTCTGTGGTCAAATTTTGAAGGTAGTTGGAGCTCATTTGCCGAAGTTACGTAGGTTCAAAACTCGAAAAGTCACGAAAGATGTGTGTTTGAGCACATAAATTACTCGTTTTCTAGAAAACTCACCAAGATACAATGAAGCCTTATTAGTCGTGTTAAATTACTCGTCGAGGTGATTCTGTGGTCAAATTTTGAAGGTAGTTGGAGCTCATTTGCCGAAGTTACGGAGGTTCAAAACATGAAAAGTCACGAAAGAAGTATGTTTGTGCACATAAATTACTCGTTTTCTGGAAAACTCACCAAGATACAATGAAGCCTTATTTGTCTTGTTCAAGAGCTCGTCGAGGTGATTCTGTGGTAAAATTTTGAAGCGATTTGGAGCTCATTTGCCGAAGTTACGGAGGTTCAAAGCTTGAAAAGTCAAGAAAGATGTGTGTTTGAGCACATAAATTACTCGTTTTCTGGAAAACTCACCAAGATACAATGAAGCCTTATTTGTCATGTTAAAGAGCTCGTCGAGGTGATTTTGTGGTCAAATTTTGAAGGTAGTTGGAGCTCATTTGCCGAAGTTACGTAGGTTCAAAACTTGAAAAGTCACGAAAGAAGTATGTTTGTGCACATAAATTACTCGTTTTCTGGAAAACTCACCAAGATACAATGAAGCCTTCTGAGTCATGATGAAGAGCTCAACGAGGTGATTCTATGATCAATTTTTGACGGAATTTGAAGCACATTTGCCGAAGTTACGGAGGTTCAAATCTTGAAAAGTCACGAAAGATGTGTGTTTGAGCACATAAATTACTCGTTTTCTAGAAAACTCACCAAGATACAATGAAGCCTTCTGAGTCATGATGAAGAGCTCAACGAGGTGATTCTATGATCAATTTTTGACGGAATTTGAAGCACATTTGCCGAAGTTACGGAGGTTCAAATCTTGAAAAGTCACGAAAGATGTGTGTTTGAGCACATAAATTACTCGTTTTCTGGAAAATTCACCAAGATACAATGAAGCCTTATTTGTCATGTTAAAGAGCTCGTTGAGGTGATTCTGTGGTAAAATTTTGAAGCGATTTGGAGCTCATTTGCCGAAGTTACGGAGGTTCAAAGCTTGAAAAGTCACGAAAGAAGTATGTTTGTGCACATAAATTACTCGTTTTCTGGAAAACTCACCAAGATACAATGAAGCCTTATTTGTCTTGTTCAAGAGCTCGTCGAGGTGATTCTGTGGTAAAATTTTGAAGCGATTTGGAGCTCATTTGCCGAAGTTACGGAGGTTCAAAGCTTGAAAAGTCAAGAAAGATGTGTGTTTGAGCACATAAATTACTCGTTTTCTGGAAAACTCACCAAGACACAATGAAGCCTTATTTGTCATGTTAAAGAGCTCGTCGAGGTGATTTTGTGGTCAAATTTTGAAGGTAGTTGGAGCTCATTTGCCGAAGTTACGTAGGTTCAAAACTAGAAAAGTCACGAAAGAAGTATGTTTGTGCACATAAATTACTCGTTTTCTGGAAAACTCACCAAGATACAATGAAGCCTTCTGAGTCATGATGAAGAGCTCAACGAGGTGATTCTATGATCAATTTTTGACGGAATTTGAAGCACATTTGCCGAAGTTACGGAGGTTCAAATCTTGAAAAGTCACGAAAGATGTGTGTTTGAGCACATAAATTACTCGTTTTCTGGAAAACTCACCAAGATACAATGAAGCCTTATTTGTCATATTAAAGAGCTCGTCGAGGTGATTCTGTGGTCAAATTTTGAAGGTAGTTGGAGCTCATTTGCCGAAGTTACGTAGGTTCAAAACTCGAAAAGTCACGAAAGATGTGTGTTTGAGCACATAAATTACTCGTTTTCTAGAAAACTCACCAAGATACAATGAAGCCTTATTAGTCGTGTTAAATTACTCGTCGAGGTGATTCTGTGGTCAAATTTTGAAGGTAGTTGGAGCTCATTTGCCGAAGTTACGGAGGTTCAAAACATGAAAAGTCACGAAAGAAGTATGTTTGTGCACATAAATTACTCGTTTTCTGGAAAACTCACCAAGATACAATGAAGCCTTATTTGTCTTGTTCAAGAGCTCGTCGAGGTGATTCTGTGGTAAAATTTTGAAGCGATTTGGAGCTCATTTGCCGAAGTTACGGAGGTTCAAAGCTTGAAAAGTCACGAAAGAAGTATGTTTGTGCACATAAATTACTCGTTTTCTGGAAAACTCACCAAGATACAATGAAGCCTTCTGAGTCATGATGAAGAGCTCAACGAGGTGATTCTATGATCAATTTTTGACGGAATTTGAAGCACATTTGCCGAAGTTACGGAGGTTCAAAGCTTGAAAAGTCACGAAAGATTTGTGTTTGTGCACATAAATTACTCGTTTTCTAAAAAACTCACCAAGATACAATGAAGCCTTCTGAGTCATGATGAAGAGCTCAACGAGGTGATTCTATGATCAATTTTTGACGGAATTTGAAGCACATTTGCCGAAGTTACGGAGGTTCAAAGCTTGAAAAGTCACGAAAGATTTGTGTTTGTGCACATAAATTACTCGTTTTCTAAAAAACTCACCAAGATACAATGAAGCCTTCTGAGTCATGATGAAGAGCTCAACGAGGTGATTCTATGATCAATTTTTGACGGAATTTGAAGCACATTTGCCGAAGTTACGGAGGTTCAAATCTTGAAAAGTCAAGAAAGATGTGTGTTTGAGCACATAAATTACTCGTTTTCTGGAAAACTCACCAAGATACAATGAAGCCTTATTTGTCATGTTAAAGAGCTCGTCGAGGTGATTCTGTGGTCAAATTTTGAAGGTAGTTGGAGCTCATTTGCCGAAGTTACGTAGGTTCAAAACTTGAAAAGTCACGAAAGATGTGTGTTTGAGCACATAAATTACTCATTTTCTAGAAAACTCACCAAGATACAATGAAGCCTTATTAGTCGTGTTAAATTACTCGTCGAGGTGATTCTGTGGTCAAATTTTGAAGGTAGTTGGAGCTCATTTGCCGAAGTTACGGAGGTTCAAAACATGAAAAGTCACGAAAGAAGTATGTTTGTGCACATAAATTACTCGTTTTCTGGAAAACTCACCAAGATACAATGAAGCCTTCTGAGTCATGATGAAGAGCTCAACGAGGTGATTCTATGATCAATTTTTGACGGAATTTGAAGCACATTTGCCGAAGTTACGGAGGTTCAAATCTTGAAAAGTCACGAAAGATGTGTGTTTGAGCACATAAATTACTCGTTTTCTGGAAAACTCACCAAGATACAATGAAGCCTTCTGAGTCATGATGAAGAGCTCAACGAGGTGATTCTATGATCAATTTTTGACGGAATTTGAAGCACATTTGCCGAAGTTACGGAGGTTCAAATCTTGAAAAGTCACGAAAGATGTGTGTTTGAGCACATAAATTACTCGTTTTCTAGAAAACTCACCGAGATATAATGAAGCCTTATTTGTCGTGTGAAAGAGCTCGTTGAGTTGATTCTGTGGTAAAATTTTGAAGCGATTTGGAGCTCATTTGCCGAAGTTACGGAGGTTCAAAGCTTGAAAAGTCACGAAAGATGTGTGTTTGTGCACATAAATTACTCGTTTTCTGGAAAACTCACCAAGATACAATGAAGCCTTCTGAGTCATGATGAAGAGCTCAACGAGGTGATTCTATGATCAATTTTTGACGGAATTTGAAGCACATTTGCCGAAGTTACGGAGGTTCAAAGCTTGAAAAGTCACGAAAGATTTGTGTTTGTGCACATAAATTACTCGTTTTCTAAAAAACTCACCAAGATACAATGAAGCCTTCTGAGTCATGATGAAGAGCTCGTTGAGGTGATACTGTGGTAAAATTTTGAAGCGATTTGGAGCTCATTTGCCGAAGTTACGGAGGTTCAAAGCTTGAAAAGTCACGAAAGAAGTATGTTTGTGCACATAAATTACTCGTTTTCTGGAAAACTCACCAAGATACAATGAAGCCTTCTGAGTCATGATGAAGAGCTCAACGAGGTGATTCTATGATCAATTTTTGACGGAATTTGAAGCACATTTGCCGAAGTTACGGAGGTTCAAAGCTTGAAAAGTCACGAAAGATTTGTGTTTGTGCACATAAATTACTCGTTTTCTAAAAAACTCACCAAGATACAATGAAGCCTTCTGAGTCATGATGAAGAGCTCAACGAGGTGATTCTATGATCAATTTTTGACGGAATTTGAAGCACATTTGCCGAAGTTACGGAGGTTCAAAGCTTGAAAAGTCACGAAAGATTTGTGTTTGTGCACATAAATTACTCGTTTTCTAAAAAACTCACCAAGATACAATGAAGCCTTCTGAGTCATGATGAAGAGCTCAACGAGGTGATTCTATGATCAATTTTTGACGGAATTTGAAGCACATTTGCCGAAGTTACGGAGGTTCAAATCTTGAAAAGTCACGAAAGATGTGTGTTTGTGCACATACATTACTCGTTTTCTAAAAAACTCACCAAGATACAATGAAGCCTTCTGAGTCATGATGAAGAGCTCAACGAGGTGATTCTATGATCAATTTTTGACGGAATTTGAAGCACATTTGCCGAAGTTACGGAGGTTCAAATCTTGAAAAGTCAAGAAAGATGTGTGTTTGAGCACATAAATTACTCGTTTTCTGGAAAACTCACCAAGATACAATGAAGCCTTATTTGTCATGTTAAATTACTCGTCGAGGTGATTCTGTGGTCAAATTTTGAAGGTAGTTGGAGCTCATTTGCCGAAGTTACGGAGGTTCAAAACATGAAAAGTCACGAAAGAAGTATGTTTGTGCACATAAATTACTCGTTTTCTGGAAAACTCACCAAGATACAATGAAGCCTTCTGAGTCATGATGAAGAGCTCAACGAGGTGATTCTATGATCAATTTTTGACGGAATTTGAAGCACATTTGCCGAAGTTACGGAGGTTCAAATCTTGAAAAGTCACGAAAGATGTGTGTTTGAGCACATAAATTACTCGTTTTCTGGAAAACTCACCAAGATACAATGAAGCCTTCTGAGTCATGATGAAGAGCTCAACGAGGTGATTCTATGATCAATTTTTGACGGAATTTGAAGCACATTTGCCGAAGTTACGGAGGTTCAAATCTTGAAAAGTCACGAAAGATGTGTGTTTGAGCACATAAATTACTCGTTTTCTAGAAAACTCACCGAGATATAATGAAGCCTTATTTGTCGTGTGAAAGAGCTCGTTGAGTTGATTCTGTGGTAAAATTTTGAAGCGATTTGGAGCTCATTTGCCGAAGTTACGGAGGTTCAAAGCTTGAAAAGTCACGAAAGATGTGTGTTTGTGCACATAAATTACTCGTTTTCTAAAAAACTCACCAAGATACAATGAAGCCTTCTGAGTCATGATGAAGAGCTCAACGAGGTGATTCTATGATCAATTTTTGACGGAATTTGAAGCACATTTGCCGAAGTTACGGAGGTTCAAATCTTGAAAAGTCACGAAAGATGTGTGTTTGTGCACATACATTACTCGTTTTCTAAAAAACTCACCAAGATACAATGAAGCCTTCTGAGTCATGATGAAGAGCTCAACGAGGTGATTCTATGATCAATTTTTGACGGAATTTGAAGCACATTTGCCGAAGTTACGGAGGTTCAAATCTTGAAAAGTCAAGAAAGATGTGTGTTTGAGCACATAAATTACTCGTTTTCTGGAAAACTCACCAAGATACAATGAAGCCTTATTTGTCATGTTAAAGAGCTCGTCGAGGTGATTCTGTGGTCAAATTTTGAAGGTAGTTGGAGCTCATTTGCCGAAGTTACGTAGGTTCAAAACTTGAAAAGTCACGAAAGATGTGTGTTTGAGCACATAAATTACTCATTTTCTAGAAAACTCACCAAGATACAATGAAGCCTTATTAGTCGTGTTAAATTACTCGTCGAGGTGATTCTGTGGTCAAATTTTGAAGGTAGTTGGAGCTCATTTGCCGAAGTTACGGAGGTTCAAAACATGAAAAGTCACGAAAGAAGTATGTTTGTGCACATAAATTACTCGTTTTCTGGAAAACTCACCAAGATACAATGAAGCCTTCTGAGTCATGATGAAGAGCTCAACGAGGTGATTCTATGATCAATTTTTGACGGAATTTGAAGCACATTTGCCGAAGTTACGGAGGTTCAAATCTTGAAAAGTCACGAAAGATGTGTGTTTGAGCACATAAATTACTCGTTTTCTGGAAAACTCACCAAGATACAATGAAGCCTTCTGAGTCATGATGAAGAGCTCAACGAGGTGATTCTATGATCAATTTTTGACGGAATTTGAAGCACATTTGCCGAAGTTACGGAGGTTCAAATCTTGAAAAGTCACGAAAGATGTGTGTTTGAGCACATAAATTACTCGTTTTCTAGAAAACTCACCGAGATATAATGAAGCCTTATTTGTCGTGTGAAAGAGCTCGTTGAGTTGATTCTGTGGTAAAATTTTGAAGCGATTTGGAGCTCATTTGCCGAAGTTACGGAGGTTCAAAGCTTGAAAAGTCACGAAAGATGTGTGTTTGTGCACATAAATTACTCGTTTTCTGGAAAACTCACCAAGATACAATGAAGCCTTCTGAGTCATGATGAAGAGCTCAACGAGGTGATTCTATGATCAATTTTTGACGGAATTTGAAGCACATTTGCCGAAGTTACGGAGGTTCAAAGCTTGAAAAGTCACGAAAGATTTGTGTTTGTGCACATAAATTACTCGTTTTCTAAAAAACTCACCAAGATACAATGAAGCCTTCTGAGTCATGATGAAGAGCTCGTTGAGGTGATACTGTGGTAAAATTTTGAAGCGATTTGGAGCTCATTTGCCGAAGTTACGGAGGTTCAAAGCTTGAAAAGTCACGAAAGAAGTATGTTTGTGCACATAAATTACTCGTTTTCTGGAAAACTCACCAAGATACAATGAAGCCTTCTGAGTCATGATGAAGAGCTCAACGAGGTGATTCTATGATCAATTTTTGACGGAATTTGAAGCACATTTGCCGAAGTTACGGAGGTTCAAAGCTTGAAAAGTCACGAAAGATTTGTGTTTGTGCACATAAATTACTCGTTTTCTAAAAAACTCACCAAGATACAATGAAGCCTTCTGAGTCATGATGAAGAGCTCAACGAGGTGATTCTATGATCAATTTTTGACGGAATTTGAAGCACATTTGCCGAAGTTACGGAGGTTCAAAGCTTGAAAAGTCACGAAAGATTTGTGTTTGTGCACATAAATTACTCGTTTTCTAAAAAACTCACCAAGATACAATGAAGCCTTCTGAGTCATGATGAAGAGCTCAACGAGGTGATTCTATGATCAATTTTTGACGGAATTTGAAGCACATTTGCCGAAGTTACGGAGGTTCAAATCTTGAAAAGTCACGAAAGATGTGTGTTTGTGCACATACATTACTCGTTTTCTAAAAAACTCACCAAGATACAATGAAGCCTTCTGAGTCATGATGAAGAGCTCAACGAGGTGATTCTATGATCAATTTTTGACGGAATTTGAAGCACATTTGCCGAAGTTACGGAGGTTCAAATCTTGAAAAGTCAAGAAAGATGTGTGTTTGAGCACATAAATTACTCGTTTTCTGGAAAACTCACCAAGATACAATGAAGCCTTATTTGTCATGTTAAATTACTCGTCGAGGTGATTCTGTGGTCAAATTTTGAAGGTAGTTGGAGCTCATTTGCCGAAGTTACGGAGGTTCAAAACATGAAAAGTCACGAAAGAAGTATGTTTGTGCACATAAATTACTCGTTTTCTGGAAAACTCACCAAGATACAATGAAGCCTTCTGAGTCATGATGAAGAGCTCAACGAGGTGATTCTATGATCAATTTTTGACGGAATTTGAAGCACATTTGCCGAAGTTACGGAGGTTCAAATCTTGAAAAGTCACGAAAGATGTGTGTTTGAGCACATAAATTACTCGTTTTCTGGAAAACTCACCAAGATACAATGAAGCCTTCTGAGTCATGATGAAGAGCTCAACGAGGTGATTCTATGATCAATTTTTGACGGAATTTGAAGCACATTTGCCGAAGTTACGGAGGTTCAAATCTTGAAAAGTCACGAAAGATGTGTGTTTGAGCACATAAATTACTCGTTTTCTAGAAAACTCACCGAGATATAATGAAGCCTTATTTGTCGTGTGAAAGAGCTCGTTGAGTTGATTCTGTGGTAAAATTTTGAAGCGATTTGGAGCTCATTTGCCGAAGTTACGGAGGTTCAAAGCTTGAAAAGTCACGAAAGATGTGTGTTTGTGCACATAAATTACTCGTTTTCTACAAAAAATTCACCAAGATACAATGAAGCCTTATTTGTCATGTTAAAGAGCTCGTTGAGGTGATTCTGTGGTAAAATTTTGAAGCGATTTGGAGCTCATTTGCCGAAGTTACGGAGGTTCAAAGCTTGAAAAGTCACGAAAGAAGTATGTTTGTGCACATAAATTACTCATTTTCTAGAAAACTCACCAAGATACAATGAAGCCTTATTAGTCGTGTTAAATTACTCGTCGAGGTGATTCTGTGGTCAAATTTTGAAGGTAGTTGGAGCTCATTTGCCGAAGTTACGGAGGTTCAAAACATGAAAAGTCACGAAAGAAGTATGTTTGTGCACATAAATTACTCGTTTTCTGGAAAACTCACCAAGATACAATGAAGCCTTATTAGTCGTGTTAAATTACTCGTCGAGGTGATTCTGTGGTCAAATTTTGAAGGTAGTTGGAGCTCATTTGCCGAAGTTACGGAGGTTCAAACATGAAAAGTCACGAAAGAAGTATGTTTGTGCACATAAATTACTCGTTTTCTGGAAAACTCACCAAGATACAATGAAGCCTTATTAGTCGTGTTAAATTACTCGTCGAGGTGATTCTGTGATCAAATTTTGAAGGTAGTTGGAGCTCATTTGCCGAAGTTACGGAGGTTCAAAACATGAAAAGTCACGAAAGAAGTATGTTTGTGCACATAAATTACTCGTTTTCTGGAAAACTCACCAAGATACAATGAAGCCTTCTGAGTCATGATAAAGAGCTCAACGAGGTGATTCTATGATCAATTTTTGACGGAATTTGAAGCACATTTCCCGAAGTTATGGAGGTTCAAAGCTTGAAAAGTCACGAAAGATGTGTGTTTGTGCACATAAATTACTCGTTTTCTACAAAAAATTCACCAAGATACAATGAAGCCTTATTTGTCATGTTAAAGAGCTCGTTGAGGTGATTGAGTGGTAAAATTTTGAAGCGATTTGGAGCTCATTTGCCGAAGTTACGGAGGTTCAAAGCTTGAAAAGTCACGAAAGAAGTATGTTTGTGCACATAAATTACTCGTTTTCTGGAAAACTCACCAAGATACAATGAAGCCTTCTGAGTCATGATGAAGAGCTCAACGAGGTGATTCTATGATCAATTTTTGACGGAATTTGAAGCACATTTCCCGAAGTTATGGAGGTTCAAAGCTTGAAAAGTCACGAAAGATGTGTGTTTGTGCACATAAATTACTCGTTTTCTACAAAAAATTCACCAAGATACAATGAAGCCTTATTTGTCATGTTAAAGAGCTCGTTGAGGTGATTCTGTGGTAAAATTTTGAAGCGATTTGGAGCTCATTTGCCGAAGTTACGGAGGTTCAAAGCTTGAAAAGTCACGAAAGATGTGTGTTTGTGCACATAAATTACTCGTTTTCTACAAAAAATTCACCAAGATACAATGAAGCCTTCTGAGTCATGATGAAGAGCTCAACGAGGTGATTCTATGATCAATTTTTGACGGAATTTGAAGCACATTTGCCGAAGTTACGGAGGTTCAAAGCTTGAAAAGTCACGAAAGATTTGTGTTTGTGCACATTAATTACTCGTTTTCTAAAAAACTCACCAAGATACAATGAAGCCTTCTGAGTCATGATGAAGAGCTCAACGAGGTGATTCTATGATCAATTTTTGACGGAATTTGAAGCACATTTGCCGAAGTTACGGAGGTTCAAATCTTGAAAAGTCACGAAAGATGTGTGTTTGTGCACATACATTACTCGTTTTCTAAAAAACTCACCAAGATACAATGAAGCCTTCTGAGTCATGATGAAGAGCTCAACGAGGTGATTCTATGATCAATTTTTGACGGAATTTGAAGCACATTTGCCGAAGTTACGGAGGTTCAAATCTTGAAAAGTCAAGAAAGATGTGTGTTTGAGCACATAAATTACTCGTTTTCTGGAAAACTCACCAAGATACAATGAAGCCTTATTTGTCATGTTAAAGAGCTCGTCGAGGTGATTCTGTGGTAAAATTTTGAAGCGATTTGGAGCTCATTTGCCGAAGTTACGGAGGTTCAAAGCTTGAAAAGTCACGAAAGAAGTATGTTTGTGCACATAAATTACTCGTTTTCTGGAAAACTCACCAAGATACAATGAAGCCTTATTTGTCATGTTAAAGAGCTCGTCGAGGTGATTCTGTGGTCAAATTTTGAAGGTAGTTGGAGCTCATTTGCCGAAGTTACGTAGGTTCAAAACTTGAAAAGTCACGAAAGATGTGTGTTTGAGCACATAAATTACTCATTTTCTAGAAAACTCACCAAGATACAATGAAGCCTTATTAGTCGTGTTAAATTACTCGTCGAGGTGATTCTGTGGTCAAATTTTGAAGGTAGTTGGAGCTCATTTGCCGAAGTTACTGAGGTTCAAAACATGAAAAGTCACGAAAGAAGTATGTTTGTGCACATAAATTACTCGTTTTCTGGAAAAAATTCACCAAGATACAATGAAGCCTTATTTGTCATGTTAAAGAGCTCGTTGAGGTGATTCTGTGGTAAAATTTTGAAGCGATTTGGAGCTCATTTGCCGAAGTTACGGAGGTTCAAAGCTTGAAAAGTCACGAAAGATGTGTGTTTGTGCACATAAATTACTCGTTTTCTACAAAAAATTCACCAAGATACAATGAAGCCTTCTGAGTCATGATGAAGAGCTCAACGAGGTGATTCTATGATCAATTTTTGACGGAATTTGAAGCACATTTGCCGAAGTTACGGAGGTTCAAAGCTTGAAAAGTCACGAAAGATTTGTGTTTGTGCACATTAATTACTCGTTTTCTAAAAAACTCACCAAGATACAATGAAGCCTTCTGAGTCATGATGAAGAGCTCAACGAGGTGATTCTATGATCAATTTTTGACGGAATTGGAAGCACATTTGCCGAAGTTACGGAGGTTCAAATCTTGAAAAGTCACGAAAGATGTGTGTTTGTGCACATACATTACTCGTTTTCTAAAAAACTCACCAAGATACAATGAAGCCTTCTGAGTCATGATGAAGAGCTCAACGAGGTGATTCTATGATCAATTTTTGACGGAATTTGAAGCACATTTGCCGAAGTTACGGAGGTTCAAATCTTGAAAAGTCAAGAAAGATGTGTGTTTGAGCACATAAATTACTCGTTTTCTGGAAAACTCACCAAGATACAATGAAGCCTTATTTGTCATGTTAAAGAGCTCGTCGAGGTGATTCTGTGGTCAAATTTTGAAGGTAGTTGGAGCTCATTTGCCGAAGTTACGTAGGTTCAAAACTTGAAAAGTCACGAAAGATGTGTGTTTGAGCACATAAATTACTCATTTTCTAGAAAACTCACCAAGATACAATGAAGCCTTATTAGTCGTGTTAAATTACTCGTCGAGGTGATTCTGTGGTCAAATTTTGAAGGTAGTTGGAGCTCATTTGCCGAAGTTACTGAGGTTCAAAACATGAAAAGTCACGAAAGAAGTATGTTTGTGCACATAAATTACTCGTTTTCTGGGAAAAATTCACCAAGATACAATGAAGCCTTATTTGTCATGTTAAAGAGCTCGTTGAGGTGATACTGTGGTAAAATTTTGAAGCGATTTGGAGCTCATTTGCCGAAGTTACGGAGGTTCAAAGCTTGAAAAGTCACGAAAGAAGTATGTTTGTGCACATAAATTACTCGTTTTCTGGAAAACTCACCAAGATACAATGAAGCCTTCTGAGTCATGATGAAGAGCTCAACGAGGTGATTCTATGATCAATTTTTGACGGAATTTGAAGCACATTTGCCGAAGTTACGGAGGTTCAAATCTTGAAAAGTCACGAAAGATGTGTGTTTGTGCACATACATTACTCGTTTTCTAAAAAACTCACCAAGATACAATGAAGCCTTCTGAGTCATGATGAAGAGCTCAACGAGGTGATTCTATGATCAATTTTTGACGGAATTTGAAGCACATTTGCCGAAGTTACGGAGGTTCAAATCTTGAAAAGTCAAGAAAGATGTGTGTTTGAGCACATAAATTACTCGTTTTCTGGAAAACTCACCAAGATACAATGAAGCCTTATTTGTCATGTTAAAGAGCTCGTCGAGGTGATTCTGTGGTAAAATTTTGAAGCGATTTGGAGCTCATTTGCCGAAGTTACGGAGGTTCAAAGCTTGAAAAGTCACGAAAGAAGTATATTTGTGCACATAAATTACTCGTTTTCTGGAAAACTCACCAAGATACAATGAAGCCTTCTGAGTCATGATGAAGAGCTCAACGAGGTGATTCTATGATCAATTTTTGACGGAATTTGAAGCACATTTCCCGAAGTTATGGAGGTTCAAGGCTTGAAAAGTCACGAAAGATGTGTGTTTGTGCACATAAATAACTCGTTTTCTACAAAAAATTCACCAAGATACAATGAAGCCTTATTTGTCATGTTAAAGAGCTCGTTGAGGTGATTCTGTGGTAAAATTTTGAAGCGATTTGGAGCTCATTTGCCGAAGTTACGGAGGTTCAAAGCTTGAAAAGTCACGAAAGATGTGTGTTTGTGCACATAAATTACTCGTTTTCTACAAAAAATTCACCAAGATACAATGAAGCCTTATTTGTCATGTTAAAGAGCTCGTTGAGGTGATACTGTGGTAAAATTTTGAAGCGATTTGGAGCTCATTTGCCGAAGTTACGGAGGTTCAAAGCTTGAAAAGTCACGAAAGAAGTATATTTGTGCACATAAATTACTCGTTTTCTGGAAAACTCACCAAGATACAATGAAGCCTTCTGAGTCATGATGAAGAGCTCAACGAGGTGATTCTATGATCAATTTTTGACGGAATTTGAAGCACATTTGCCGAAGTTACGGAGGTTCAAATCTTGAAAAGTCACGAAAGATGTGTGTTTGTGCACATACATTACTCGTTTTCTAAAAAACTCAACAAGATACAATGAAGCCTTCTGAGTCATGATGAAGAGCTCAACGAGGTGATTCTATGATCAATTTTTGACGGAATTTGAAGCACATTTGCCGAAGTTACGGAGGTTCAAATCTTGAAAAGTCAAGAAAGATGTGTGTTTGAGCACATAAATTACTCGTTTTCTGGAAAACTCACCAAGATACAATGAAGCCTTATTTGTCATGTTAAAGAGCTCGTCGAGGTGATTCTGTGGTAAAATTTTGAAGCGATTTGGAGCTCATTTGCCGATGTTACGGAGGTTCAAAGCTTGAAAAGTCACGAAAGAAGTATATTTGTGCACATAAATTACTCGTTTTCTGGAAAACTCACCAAGATACAATGAAGCCTTATTTGTCATGTTAAAGAGCTCGTCGAGGTGATTCTGTGGTCAAATTTTGAAGGTAGTTGGAGCTCATTTGCCGAAGTTACGTAGGTTCAAAACTTGAAAAGTCACGAAAGAAGTATGTTTGTGCACATAAATTACTCGTTTTCTAGAAAACTCACCAAGATACAATGAAGCCGTCTTAGTCGTGTGAAAGAGCTCGTTGAGTTGATTCTGTGGTAAAATTTTGAAGCGATTTGGAGCTCATTTGCCGAAGTTACGGAGGTTCAAAACTTGAAAAGTCACGAAAGATGTGTGTTTGTGCACATAAATTACTCGTTTTCTACAAAAAATTCACCAAGATACAATGAAGCCTTATTTGTCATGTTAAAGAGCTCGTTGAGGTGATTCTGTGGTAAAATTTTGAAGCGATTTGGAGCTCATTTGCCGAAGTTACGGAGGTTCAAAGCTTGAAAAGTCACGAAAGAAGTATGTTTGTGCACATAAATTACTCATTTTCTAGAAAACTCACCAAGATACAATGAAGCCTTATTAGTCGTGTTAAATTACTCGTCGAGGTGATTCTGTGGTCAAATTTTGAAGGTAGTTGGAGCTCATTTGCCGAAGTTACGGAGGTTCAAAACATGAAAAGTCACGAAAGAAGTATGTTTGTGCACATAAATTACTCGTTTTCTGGAAAACTCACCAAGATACAATGAAGCCTTATTAGTCGTGTTAAATTACTCGTCGAGGTGATTCTGTGGTCAAATTTTGAAGGTAGTTGGAGCTCATTTGCCGAAGTTACGGAGGTTCAAAACATGAAAAGTCACGAAAGAAGTATGTTTGTGCACATAAATTACTCGTTTTCTGGAAAACTCACCAAGATACAATGAAGCCTTATTAGTCGTGTTAAATTACTCGTCGAGGTGATTCTGTGGTCAAATTTTGAAGGTAGTTGGAGCTCATTTGCCGAAGTTACGGAGGTTCAAAACATGAAAAGTCACGAAAGAAGTATGTTTGTGCACTTAAATTACTCGTTTTCTGGAAAAAATTCACCAAGATACAATGAAGCCTTATTTGTCATGTTAAAGAGCTCGTTGAGGTGATACTGTGGTAAAATTTTGAAGCGATTTGGAGCTCATTTGCCGAAGTTACGGAGGTTCAAAGCTTGAAAAGTCACGAAAGAAGTATGTTTGTGCACATAAATTACTCGTTTTCTGGAAAACTCACCAAGATACAATGAAGCCTTCTGAGTCATGATGAAGAGCTCAACGAGGTGATTCTATGATCAATTTTTGACGGAATTTGAAGCACATTTCCCGAAGTTATGGAGGTTCAAAGCTTGAAAAGTCACGAAAGATGTGTGTTTGTGCACATAAATTACTCGTTTTCTACAAAAAATTCACCAAGATACAATGAAGCCTTATTTGTCATGTTAAAGAGCTCGTTGAGGTGATTGAGTGGTAAAATTTTGAAGCGATTTGGAGCTCATTTGCCGAAGTTACGGAGGTTCAAAGCTTGAAAAGTCACGAAAGATGTGTGTTTGTGCACATAAATTACTCGTTTTCTAAAAAACTCACCAAGATACAATGAAGCCTTCTGAGTCATGATAAAGAGCTCAACGAGGTGATTCTATGATCAATTTTTGACGGAATTTGAAGCACATTTCCCGAAGTTATGGAGGTTCAAAGCTTGAAAAGTCACGAAAGATGTGTGTTTGTGCACATAAATTACTCGTTTTCTACAAAAAATTCACCAAGATACAATGAAGCCTTATTTGTCATGTTAAAGAGCTCGTTGAGGTGATTGAGTGGTAAAATTTTGAAGCGATTTGGAGCTCATTTGCCGAAGTTACGGAGGTTCAAAGCTTGAAAAGTCACGAAAGAAGTATGTTTGTGCACATAAATTACTCGTTTTCTGGAAAACTCACCAAGATACAATGAAGCCTTCTGAGTCATGATGAAGAGCTCAACGAGGTGATTCTATGATCAATTTTTGACGGAATTTGAAGCACATTTCCCGAAGTTATGGAGGTTCAAAGCTTGAAAAGTCACGAAAGATGTGTGTTTGTGCACATAAATTACTCGTTTTCTACAAAAAATTCACCAAGATACAATGAAGCCTTATTTGTCATGTTAAAGAGCTCGTTGAGGTGATTCTGTGGTAAAATTTTGAAGCGATTTGGAGCTCATTTGCCGAAGTTACGGAGGTTCAAAGCTTGAAAAGTCACGAAAGATGTGTGTTTGTGCACATAAATTACTCGTTTTCTACAAAAAATTCACCAAGATACAATGAAGCCTTCTGAGTCATGATGAAGAGCTCAACGAGGTGATTCTATGATCAATTTTTGACGGAATTTGAAGCACATTTGCCGAAGTTACGGAGGTTCAAAGCTTGAAAAGTCACGAAAGATTTGTGTTTGTGCACATAAATTACTCGTTTTCTAAAAAACTCACCAAGATACAATGAAGCCTTCTGAGTCATGATGAAGAGCTCAACGAGGTGATTCTATGATCAATTTTTGACGGAATTTGAAGCACATTTGCCGAAGTTACGGAGGTTCAAATCTTGAAAAGTCACGAAAGATGTGTGTTTGTGCACATACATTACTCGTTTTCTAAAAAACTCACCAAGATACAATGAAGCCTTCTGAGTCATGATGAAGAGCTCAACGAGGTGATTCTATGATCAATTTTTGACGGAATTTGAAGCACATTTGCCGAAGTTACGGAGGTTCAAATCTTGAAAAGTCAAGAAAGATGTGTGTTTGAGCACATAAATTACTCGTTTTCTGGAAAACTCACCAAGATACAATGAAGCCTTATTTGTCATGTTAAAGAGCTCGTCGAGGTGATTCTGTGGTAAAATTTTGAAGCGATTTGGAGCTCATTTGCCGAAGTTACGGAGGTTCAAAGCTTGAAAAGTCACGAAAGAAGTATGTTTGTGCACATAAATTACTCGTTTTCTGGAAAACTCACCAAGATACAATGAAGCCTTATTTGTCATGTTAAAGAGCTCGTCGAGGTGATTCTGTGGTCAAATTTTGAAGGTAGTTGGAGCTCATTTGCCGAAGTTACGTAGGTTCAAAACTTGAAAAGTCACGAAAGATGTGTGTTTGAGCACATAAATTACTCATTTTCTAGAAAACTCACCAAGATACAATGAAGCCTTATTAGTCGTGTTAAATTACTCGTCGAGGTGATTCTGTGGTCAAATTTTGAAGGTAGTTGGAGCTCATTTGCCGAAGTTACGGAGGTTCAAAACATGAAAAGTCACGAAAGAAGTATGTTTGTGCACATAAATTACTCGTTTTCTGGAAAAAATTCACCAAGATACAATGAAGCCTTATTTGTCATGTTAAAGAGCTCGTTGAGGTGATACTGTGGTAAAATTTTGAAGCGATTTGGAGCTCATTTGCCGAAGTTACGGAGGTTCAAAGCTTGAAAAGTCACGAAAGAAGTATGTTTGTGCACATAAATTACTCGTTTTCTGGAAAACTCACCAAGATACAATGAAGCCTTCTGAGTCATGATGAAGAGCTCAACGAGGTGATTCTATGATCAATTTTTGACGGAATTTGAAGCACATTTGCCGAAGTCACGGAGGTTCAAATCTTGAAAAGTCACGAAAGATGTGTGTTTGTGCACATACATTACTCGTTTTCTGGAAAACTCACCAAGATACAATGAAGCCTTATTTGTCATGTTAAAGAGCTCGTCGAGGTGATTCTGTGGTAAAATTTTGAAGCGATTTGGAGCTCATTTGCCGAAGTTACGGAGGTTCAAAGCTTGAAAAGTCACGAAAGAAGTATGTTTGTGCACATAAATTACTCGTTTTCTGGAAAACTCACCAAGATACAATGAAGCCTTCTGAGTCATGATGAAGAGCTCAACGAGGTGATTCTATGATCAATTTTTGACGGAATTTGAAGCACATTTGCCGAAGTTACGGAGGTTCAAATCTTGAAAAGTCACGAAAGATGTGTGTTTGAGCACATAAATTACTCGTTTTCTGGAAAACTCACCAAGATACAATGAAGCCTTCTGAGTCATGATGAAGAGCTCAACGAGGTGATTCTATGATCAATTTTTGACGGAATTTGAAGCACATTTGCCGAAGTTACGGAGGTTCAAATCTTGAAAAGTCACGAAAGATGTGTGTTTGAGCACATAAATTACTCGTTTTCTGGAAAACTCACCAAGATACAATGAAGCCTTCTGAGTCATGATGAAGAGCTCAACGAGGTGATTCTATGATCAATTTTTGACGGAATTTGAAGCACATTTGCAGAAGTTACGGAGGTTCAAATCTTGAAAAGTCACGAAAGATGTGTGTTTGAGCACATAAATTACTCGTTTTCTGGAAAACTCACCAAGATACAATGAAGCCTTATTAGTCGTGTTAAATTACTCGTCGAGGTGATTCTGTGGTCAAATTTTGAAGGTAGTTGGAGCTCATTTGCCGAAGTTACGGAGGTTCAAAACATGAAAAGTCACGAAAGAAGTATGTTTGTGCACATAAATTACTCGTTTTCTGGAAAAAATTCACCAAGATACAATGAAGCCTTATTTGTCATGTTAAAGAGCTCGTTGAGGTGATACTGTGGTAAAATTTTGAAGCGATTTGGAGCTCATTTGCCGAAGTTACGGAGGTTCAAAGCTTGAAAAGTCACGAAAGAAGTATGTTTGTGCACATAAATTACTCGTTTTCTGGAAAACTCACCAAGATACAATGAAGCCTTCTGAGTCATGATGAAGAGCTCAACGAGGTGATTCTATGATCAATTTTTGACGGAATTTGAAGCACATTTCCCGAAGTTATGGAGGTTCAAAGCTTGAAAAGTCACGAAAGATGTGTGTTTGTGCACATAAATTACTCGTTTTCTACAAAAAATTCACCAAGATACAATGAAGCCTTATTTGTCATGTTAAAGAGCTCGTTGAGGTGATTGAGTGGTAAAATTTTGAAGCGATTTGGAGCTCATTTGCCGAAGTTACGGAGGTTCAAAGCTTGAAAAGTCACGAAAGATGTGTGTTTGTGCACATAAATTACTCGTTTTCTAAAAAACTCACCAAGATACAATGAAGCCTTCTGAGTCATGATAAAGAGCTCAACGAGTTGATTCTATGATCAATTTTTGACGGAATTTGAAGCACATTTCCCGAAGTTATGGAGGTTCAAAGCTTGAAAAGTCACGAAAGATGTGTGTTTGTGCACATAAATTACTCGTTTTCTACAAAAAATTCACCAAGATACAATGAAGCCTTATTTGTCATGTTAAAGAGCTCGTTGAGGTGATTGAGTGGTAAAATTTTGAAGCGATTTGGAGCTCATTTGCCGAAGTTACGGAGGTTCAAAGCTTGAAAAGTCACGAAAGAAGTATGTTTGTGCACATAAATTACTCGTTTTCTGGAAAACTCACCAAGATACAATGAAGCCTTCTGAGTCATGATGAAGAGCTCAACGAGGTGATTCTATGATCAATTTTTGACGGAATTTGAAGCACATTTCCCGAAGTTATGGAGGTTCAAAGCTTGAAAAGTCACGAAAGATGTGTGTTTGTGCACATAAATTACTCGTTTTCTACAAAAAATTCACCAAGATACAATGAAGCCTTATTTGTCATGTTAAAGAGCTCGTTGAGGTGATTCTGTGGTAAAATTTTGAAGCGATTTGGAGCTCATTTGCCGAAGTTACGGAGGTTCAAAGCTTGAAAAGTCACGAAAGATGTGTGTTTGTGCACATAAATTACTCGTTTTCTACAAAAAATTCACCAAGATACAATGAAGCCTTCTGAGTCATGATGAAGAGCTCAACGAGGTGATTCTATGATCAATTTTTGACGGAATTTGAAGCACATTTGCCGAAGTTACGGAGGTTCAAAGCTTGAAAAGTCACGAAAGATTTGTGTTTGTGCACATAAATTACTCGTTTTCTAAAAAACTCACCAAGATACAATGAAGCCTTCTGAGTCATGATGAAGAGCTCAACGAGGTGATTCTATGATCAATTTTTGACGGAATTTGAAGCACATTTGCCGAAGTTACGGAGGTTCAAATCTTGAAAAGTCACGAAAGATGTGTGTTTGTGCACATACATTACTCGTTTTCTAAAAAACTCACCAAGATACAATGAAGCCTTCTGAGTCATGATGAAGAGCTCAACGAGGTGATTCTATGATCAATTTTTGACGGAATTTGAAGCACATTTGCCGAAGTTACGGAGGTTCAAATCTTGAAAAGTCAAGAAAGATGTGTGTTTGAGCACATAAATTACTCGTTTTCTGGAAAACTCACCAAGATACAATGAAGCCTTATTTGTCATGTTAAAGAGCTCGTCGAGGTGATTCTGTGGTAAAATTTTGAAGCGATTTGGAGCTCATTTGCCGAAGTTACGGAGGTTCAAAGCTTGAAAAGTCACGAAAGAAGTATGTTTGTGCACATAAATTACTCGTTTTCTGGAAAACTCACCAAGATACAATGAAGCCTTATTTGTCATGTTAAAGAGCTCGTCGAGGTGATTCTGTGGTCAAATTTTGAAGGTAGTTGGAGCTCATTTGCCGAAGTTACGTAGGTTCAAAACTTGAAAAGTCACGAAAGAAGTATGTTTGTGCACATAAATTACTCGTTTTCTAGAAAACTCACCAAGATACAATGAAGCCGTCTTAGTCGTGTGAAAGAGCTCGTTGAGTTGATTCTGTGGTAAAATTTTGAAGCGATTTGGAGCTCATTTGCCGAAGTTACGGAGGTTCAAAGCTTGAAAAGTCACGAAAGAAGTGTGTTTGTGCACATAAATTACTCGTTTTCTAAAAAACTCACCAAGATACAATGAAGCCTTCTGAGTCATGATAAAGAGCTCAACGAGGTGATTCTATGATCAATTTTTGACGGAATTTGAAGCACATTTCCCGAAGTTATGGAGGTTCAAAGCTTGAAAAGTCACGAAAGATGTGTGTTTGTGCACATAAATTACTCGTTTTCTACAAAAAATTCACCAAGATACAATGAAGCCTTATTTGTCATGTTAAAGAGCTCGTTGAGGTGATTCTGTGGTAAAATTTTGAAGCGATTTGGAGCTCATTTGCCGAAGTTACGGAGGTTCAAAGCTTGAAAAGTCACGAAAGATGTGTGTTTGTGCACATAAATTACTCGTTTTCTACAAAAAATTCACCAAGATACAATGAAGCCTTCTGAGTCATGATGAAGAGCTCAACGAGGTGATTCTATGATCAATTTTTGACGGAATTTGAAGCACATTTGCCGAAGTTACGGAGGTTCAAAGCTTGAAAAGTCACGAAAGATTTGTGTTTGTGCACATAAATTACTCGTTTTCTAAAAAACTCACCAAGATACAATGAAGCCTTCTGAGTCATGATGAAGAGCTCAACGAGGTGATTCTATGATCAATTTTTGACGGAATTTGAAGCACATTTGCCGAAGTTACGGAGGTTCAAATCTTGAAAAGTCACGAAAGATGTGTGTTTGTGCACATACATTACTCGTTTTCTAAAAAACTCACCAAGATACAATGAAGCCTTCTGAGTCATGATGAAGAGCTCAACGAGGTGATTCTATGATCAATTTTTGACGGAATTTGAAGCACATTTGCCGAAGTTACGGAGGTTCAAATCTTGAAAAGTCAAGAAAGATGTGTGTTTGAGCACATAAATTACTCGTTTTCTGGAAAACTCACCAAGATACAATGAAGCCTTATTTGTCATGTTAAAGAGCTCGTCGAGGTGATTCTGTGGTAAAATTTTGAAGCGATTTGGAGCTCATTTGCCGAAGTTACGGAGGTTCAAAGCTTGAAAAGTCACGAAAGAAGTATGTTTGTGCACATAAATTACTCGTTTTCTGGAAAACTCACCAAGATACAATGAAGCCTTATTTGTCATGTTAAAGAGCTCGTCGAGGTGATTCTGTGGTCAAATTTTGAAGGTAGTTGGAGCTCATTTGCCGAAGTTACGTAGGTTCAAAACTTGAAAAGTCACGAAAGATGTGTGTTTGAGCACATAAATTACTCATTTTCTAGAAAACTCACCAAGATACAATGAAGCCTTATTAGTCGTGTTAAATTACTCGTCGAGGTGATTCTGTGGTCAAATTTTGAAGGTAGTTGGAGCTCATTTGCCGAAGTTACGGAGGTTCAAAACATGAAAAGTCACGAAAGAAGTATGTTTGTGCACATAAATTACTCGTTTTCTGGAAAAAATTCACCAAGATACAATGAAGCCTTATTTGTCATGTTAAAGAGCTCGTTGAGTTGATACTGTGGTAAAATTTTGAAGCGATTTGGAGCTCATTTGCCGAAGTTACGGAGGTTCAAAGCTTGAAAAGTCACGAAAGAAGTATGTTTGTGCACATAAATTACTCGTTTTCTGGAAAACTCACCAAGATACAATGAAGCCTTCTGAGTCATGATGAAGAGCTCAACGAGGTGATTCTATGATCAATTTTTGACGGAATTTGAAGCACATTTGCCGAAGTCACGGAGGTTCAAATCTTGAAAAGTCACGAAAGATGTGTGTTTGTGCACATACATTACTCGTTTTCTAAAAAACTCACCAAGATACAATGAAGCCTTCTGAGTCATGATGAAGAGCTCAACGAGGTGATTCTATGATCAATTTTTGACGGAATTTGAAGCACATTTGCCGAAGTTACGGAGGTTCAAATCTTGAAAAGTCAAGAAAGATGTGTGTTTGAGCACATAAATTACTCGTTTTCTGGAAAACTCACCAAGATACAATGAAGCCTTATTTGTCATGTTAAAGAGCTCGTCGAGGTGATTCTGTGGTAAAATTTTGAAGCGATTTGGAGCTCATTTGCCGAAGTTACGGAGGTTCAAAGCTTGAAAAGTCACGAAAGAAGTATGTTTGTGCACATAAATTACTCGTTTTCTGGAAAACTCACCAAGATACAATGAAGCCTTCTGAGTCATGATGAAGAGCTCAACGAGGTGATTCTATGATCAATTTTTGACGGAATTTGAAGCACATTTGCCGAAGTTACGGAGGTTCAAATCTTGAAAAGTCACGAAAGATGTGTGTTTGAGCACATAAATTACTCGTTTTCTGGAAAACTCACCAAGATACAATGAAGCCTTCTGAGTCATGATGAAGAGCTCAACGAGGTGATTCTATGATCAATTTTTGACGGAATTTGAAGCACATTTGCCGAAGTTACGGAGGTTCAAATCTTGAAAAGTCACGAAAGATGTGTGTTTGAGCACATAAATTACTCGTTTTCTGGAAAACTCACCAAGATACAATGAAGCCTTATTTGTCATGTTAAAGAGCTCGTCGAGGTGATTCTGTGGTAAAATTTTGAAGCGATTTGGAGCTCATTTGCCGATGTTACGGAGGTTCAAAGCTTGAAAAGTCACGAAAGAAGTATATTTGTGCACATAAATTACTCGTTTTCTGGAAAACTCACCAAGATACAATGAAGCCTTATTTGTCATGTTAAAGAGCTCGTCGAGGTGATTCTGTGGTCAAATTTTGAAGGTAGTTGGAGCTCATTTGCCGAAGTTACGTAGGTTCAAAACTTGAAAAGTCACGAAAGAAGTATGTTTGTGCACATAAATTACTCGTTTTCTAGAAAACTCACCAAGATACAATGAAGCCGTCTTAGTCGTGTGAAAGAGCTCGTTGAGTTGATTCTGTGGTAAAATTTTGAAGCGATTTGGAGCTCATTTGCCGAAGTTACGGAGGTTCAAAGCTTGAAAAGTCACGAAAGAAGTGTGTTTGTGCACATAAATTACTCGTTTTCTAAAAAACTCACCAAGATACAATGAAGCCTTCTGAGTCATGATAAAGAGCTCAACGAGGTGATTCTATGATCAATTTTTGACGGAATTTGAAGCACATTTCCCGAAGTTATGGAGGTTCAAAGCTTGAAAAGTCACGAAAGATGTGTGTTTGTGCACATAAATTACTCGTTTTCTAAAAAACTCACCAAGATACAATGAAGCCTTATTTGTCATGTTAAAGAGCTCGTTGAGGTGATTCTGTGGTAAAATTTTGAAGCGATTTGGAGCTCATTTGCCGAAGTTACGGAGGTTCAAAGCTTGAAAAGTCACGAAAGATGTGTGTTTGTGCACATAAATTACTCGTTTTCTACAAAAAATTCACCAAGATACAATGAAGCCTTATTTGTCATGTTAAAGAGCTCGTTGAGGTGACTCTGTGGTAAAATTTTGAAGCGATTTGGAGCTCATTTGCCGAAGTTACGGAGGTTCAAAGCTTGAAAAGTCACGAAAGAAGTATGTTTGTGCACATAAATTACTCGTTTTCTGGAAAACTCACCAAGATACAATGAAGCCTTCTGAGTCATGATGAAGAGCTCAACGAGGTGATTCTATGATCAATTTTTGACGGAATTTGAAGCACATTTGCCGAAGTTACGGAGGCTCAAAGCTTGAAAAGTCACGAAAGATTTGTGTTTGTGCACATAAATTACTCGTTTTCTAAAAAACTCACCAAGATACAATGAAGCCTTCTGAGTCATGATGAAGAGCTCAACGAGGTGATTCTATGATCAATTTTTGACGGAATTTGAAGCACATTTGCCGAAGTTACGGAGGTTCAAATCTTGAAAAGTCACGAAAGATGTGTGTTTGTGCACATACATTACTCGTTTTCTAAAAAACTCACCAAGATACAATGAAGCCTTCTGAGTCATGATGAAGAGCTCAACGAGGTGATTCTATGATCAATTTTTGACGGAATTTGAAGCACATTTGCCGAAGTTACGGAGGTTCAAATCTTGAAAAGTCAAGAAAGATGTGTGTTTGAGCACATAAATTACTCGTTTTCTGGAAAACTCACCAAGATACAATGAAGCCTTATTTGTCATGTTAAAGAGCTCGTCGAGGTGATTCTGTGGTAAAATTTTGAAGCGATTTGGAGCTCATTTGCCGAAGTTACGGAGGTTCAAAGCTTGAAAAGTCACGAAAGAAGTATGTTTGTGCACATAAATTACTCGTTTTCTGGAAAACTCACCAAGATACAATGAAGCCTTATTTGTCATGTTAAAGAGCTCGTTGAGGTGATTCTGTGGTAAAATTTTGAAGCGATTTGGAGCTCATTTGCCGAAGTTACGGAGGTTCAAAGCTCGAAAAGTCACGAAAGAAGTATGTTTGTGCACATAAATTACTCGTTTTCTGGAAAACTCACCAAGATACAATGAAGCCTTATTTGTCTTGTTCAAGAGCTCGTCGAGGTGATTCTGTGGTAAAATTTTGAAGCGATTTGGAGCTCATTTGCCGAAGTTACGGAGGTTCAAAGCTTGAAAAGTCACGAAAGAAGTATGTTTGTGCACATAAATTACTCGTTTTCTGGAAAACTCACCAAGATACAATGAAGCCTTATTTGTCTTGTTAAAGAGCTCGTTGAGGTGATTCTGTGGTAAAATTTTGAAGCGATTTGGAGCTCATTTGCCGAAGTTACGGAGGTTCAAAGCTTGAAAAGTCACGAAAGATGTGTGTTTGTGCACATAAATTACTCGTTTTCTGGAAAACTCACCAAGATACAATGAAGCCTTCTGAGTCATGATGAAGAGCTCAACGAGGTGATTCTATGATCAATTTTTGACGGAATTTGAAGCACATTTGCCGAAGTTACGGAGGTTCAAATCTTGAAAAGTCAAGAAAGATGTGTGTTTGAGCACATAAATTACTCGTTTTCTGGAAAACTCACCAAGATACAATGAAGCCTTATTTGTCATGTTAAAGAGCTCGTCGAGGTGATTCTGTGGTAAAATTTTGAAGCGATTTGGAGCTCATTTGCCGAAGTTACGGAGGTTCAAAGCTTGAAAAGTCACGAAAGAAGTATGTTTGTGCACATAAATTACTCGTTTTCTGGAAAACTCACCAAGATACAATGAAGCCTTATTTGTCATGTTAAAGAGCTCGTCGAGGTGATTCTGTGGTCAAATTTTGAAGGTAGTTGGAGCTCATTTGCCGAAGTTACGTAGGTTCAAAACTTGAAAAGTCACGAAAGATGTGTGTTTGAGCACATAAATTACTCATTTTCTAGAAAACTCACCAAGATACAATGAAGCCTTATTAGTCGTGTTAAATTACTCGTCGAGGTGATTCTGTGGTCAAATTTTGAAGGTAGTTGGAGCTCATTTGCCGAAGTTACGGAGGTTCAAAACATGAAAAGTCACGAAAGAAGTATGTTTGTGCACATAAATTACTCGTTTTCTGGAAAAAATTCACCAAGATACAATGAAGCCTTATTTGTCATGTTAAAGAGCTCGTTGAGGTGATACTGTGGTAAAATTTTGAAGCGATTTGGAGCTCATTTGCCGAAGTTACGGAGGTTCAAAGCTTGAAAAGTCACGAAAGAAGTATGTTTGTGCACATAAATTACTCGTTTTCTGGAAAACTCACCAAGATACAATGAAGCCTTCTGAGTCATGATGAAGAGCTCAACGAGGTGATTCTATGATCAATTTTTGACGGAATTTGAAGCACATTTGCCGAAGTCACGGAGGTTCAAATCTTGAAAAGTCACGAAAGATGTGTGTTTGTGCACATACATTACTCGTTTTCTAAAAAACTCACCAAGATACAATGAAGCCTTCTGAGTCATGATGAAGAGCTCAACGAGGTGATTCTATGATCAATTTTTGACGGAATTTGAAGCACATTTGCCGAAGTTACGGAGGTTCAAATCTTGAAAAGTCAAGAAAGATGTGTGTTTGAGCACATAAATTACTCGTTTTCTGGAAAACTCACCAAGATACAATGAAGCCTTATTTGTCATGTTAAAGAGCTCGTCGAGGTGATTCTGTGGTAAAATTTTGAAGCGATTTGGAGCTCATTTGCCGAAGTTACGGAGGTTCAAAGCTTGAAAAGTCACGAAAGAAGTATGTTTGTGCACATAAATTACTCGTTTTCTGGAAAACTCACCAAGATACAATGAAGCCTTATTAGTCGTGTTAAATTACTCGTCGAGGTGATTCTGTGGTCAAATTTTGAAGGTAGTTGGAGCTCATTTGCCGAAGTTACGGAGGTTCAAAACATGAAAAGTCACGAAAGAAGTATGTTTGTGCACATAAATTACTCGTTTTCTGGAAAAAATTCACCAAGATACAATGAAGCCTTATTTGTCATGTTAAAGAGCTCGTTGAGGTGATACTGTGGTAAAATTTTGAAGCGATTTGGAGCTCATTTGCCGAAGTTACGGATGTTCAAAGCTTGAAAAGTCACGAAAGATGTGTGTTTGTGCACATAAATTACTCGTTTTCTACAAAAAATTCACCAAGATACAATGAAGCCTTATTTGTCATGTTAAAGAGCTCGTTGAGGTGATTCTGTGGTAAAATTTTGAAGCGATTTGGAGCTCATTTGCCGAAGTTACGGAGGTTCAAAGCTCGAAAAGTCACGAAAGAAGTATGTTTGTGCACATAAATTACTCGTTTTCTGGAAAACTCACCAAGATACAATGAAGCCTTCTGAGTCATGATGAAGAGCTCAACGAGGTGATTTTATGATCAATTTTTGACGGAATTTGAAGCACATTTGCCGAAGTTACGGAGGTTCAAATCTTGAAAAGTCAAGAAAGATGTGTGTTTGAGCACATAAATTACTCGTTTTCTGGAAAACTCACCAAGATACAATGAAGCCTTATTTGTCATGTTAAAGAGCTCGTCGAGGTGATTCTGTGGTAAAATTTTGAAGCGATTTGGAGCTCATTTGCCGAAGTTACGGAGGTTCAAAGCTTGAAAAGTCACGAAAGAAGTATGTTTGTGCACATAAATTACTCGTTTTCTGGAAAACTCACCAAGATACAATGAAGCCTTATTTGTCATGTTAAAGAGCTCGTCGAGGTGATTCTGTGGTCAAATTTTGAAGGTAGTTGGAGCTCATTTGCCGAAGTTACGTAGGTTCAAAACTTGAAAAGTCACGAAAGATGTGTGTTTGAGCACATAAATTACTCATTTTCTAGAAAACTCACCAAGATACAATGAAGCCTTATTAGTCGTGTTAAATTACTCGTCGAGGTGATTCTGTGGTCAAATTTTGAAGGTAGTTGGAGCTCATTTGCCGAAGTTACGGAGGTTCAAAACATGAAAAGTCACGAAAGAAGTATGTTTGTGCACATAAATTACTCGTTTTCTGGAAAACTCACCAAGATACAATGAAGCCTTCTGAGTCATGATGAAGAGCTCAACGAGGTGATTCTATGATCAATTTTTGACGGAATTTGAAGCACATTTGCCGAAGTTACGGAGGTTCAAATCTTGAAAAGTCACGAAAGATGTGTGTTTGTGCACATAAATTACTCGTTTTCTGGAAAACTCACCAAGATACAATGAAGCCTTATTTGTCATGTTAAAGAGCTCGTTGAGGTGATTCTGTGGTAAAATTTTGAAGCGATTTGGAGCTCATTTGCCGAAGTTACGGAGGTTCAAAGCTTGAAAAGTCACGAAAGAAGTATGTTTGTGCACATAAATTACTCGTTTTCTGGAAAACTCACCAAGATACAATGAAGCCTTATTTGTCATGTTAAAGAGCTCGTCGAGGTGATTCTGTGGTCAAATTTTGAAGGTAGTTGGAGCTCATTTGCCGAAGTTACGTAGGTTCAAAACTTGAAAAGTCACGAAAGATGTGTGTTTGAGCACATAAATTACTCATTTTCTAGAAAACTCACCAAGATACAATGAAGCCTTATTAGTCGTGTTAAATTACTCGTCGAGGTGATTCTGTGGTCAAATTTTGAAGGTAGTTGGAGCTCATTTGCCGAAGTTACGGAGGTTCAAAACATGAAAAGTCACGAAAGAAGTATGTTTGTGCACATAAATTACTCGTTTTCTGGAAAACTCACCAAGATACAATGAAGCCTTCTGAGTCATGATGAAGAGCTCAACGAGGTGATTCTATGATCAATTTTTGACGGAATTTGAAGCACATTTGCCGAAGTTACGGAGGTTCAAATCTTGAAAAGTCACGAAAGATGTGTGTTTGTGCACATAAATTACTCGTTTTCTGGAAAACTCACCAAGATACAATGAAGCCTTATTTGTCATGTTAAAGAGCTCGTTGAGGTGATTCTGTGGTAAAATTTTGAAGCGATTTGGAGCTCATTTGCCGAAGTTACGGAGGTTCAAAGCTCGAAAAGTCACGAAAGAAGTATGTTTGTGCACATAAATTACTCGTTTTCTGGAAAACTCACCAAGATACAATGAAGCCTTCTGAGTCATGATGAAGAGCTCAACGAGGTGATTTTATGATCAATTTTTGACGGAATTTGAAGCACATTTGCCGAAGTTACGGAGGTTCAAATCTTGAAAAGTCAAGAAAGATGTGTGTTTGAGCACATAAATTACTCGTTTTCTGGAAAACTCACCAAGATACAATGAAGCCTTATTTGTCATGTTAAAGAGCTCGTCGAGGTGATTCTGTGGTAAAATTTTGAAGCGATTTGGAGCTCATTTGCCGAAGTTACGGAGGTTCAAAGCTTGAAAAGTCACGAAAGAAGTATGTTTGTGCACATAAATTACTCGTTTTCTGGAAAACTCACCAAGATACAATGAAGCCTTATTTGTCATGTTAAAGAGCTCGTCGAGGTGATTCTGTGGTCAAATTTTGAAGGTAGTTGGAGCTCATTTGCCGAAGTTACGTAGGTTCAAAACTTGAAAAGTCACGAAAGATGTGTGTTTGAGCACATAAATTACTCATTTTCTAGAAAACTCACCAAGATACAATGAAGCCTTATTAGTCGTGTTAAATTACTCGTCGAGGTGATTCTGTGGTCAAATTTTGAAGGTAGTTGGAGCTCATTTGCCGAAGTTACGGAGGTTCAAAACATGAAAAGTCACGAAAGAAGTATGTTTGTGCACATAAATTACTCGTTTTCTGGAAAACTCACCAAGATACAATGAAGCCTTCTGAGTCATGATGAAGAGCTCAACGAGGTGATTCTATGATCAATTTTTGACGGAATTTGAAGCACATTTGCCGAAGTTACGGAGGTTCAAATCTTGAAAAGTCACGAAAGATGTGTGTTTGTGCACATAAATTACTCGTTTTCTGGAAAACTCACCAAGATACAATGAAGCCTTATTTGTCATGTTAAAGAGCTCGTTGAGGTGATTCTGTGGTAAAATTTTGAAGCGATTTGGAGCTCATTTGCCGAAGTTACGGAGGTTCAAAGCTTGAAAAGTCACGAAAGAAGTATGTTTGTGCACATAAATTACTCGTTTTCTGGAAAACTCACCAAGATACAATGAAGCCTTATTTGTCTTGTTCAAGAGCTCGTCGAGGTGATTCTGTGGTAAAATTTTGAAGCGATTTGGAGCTCATTTGCCGAAGTTACGGAGGTTCAAAGCTTGAAAAGTCACGAAAGATTTGTGTTTGTGCACATAAATTACTCGTTTTCTAAAAAACTCACCAAGATACAATGAAGCCTTCTGAGTCATGATGAAGAGCTCAACGAGGTGATTCTATGATCAATTTTTGACGGAATTTGAAGCACATTTCCCGAAGTTATGGAGGTTCAAATCTTGAAAAGTCACGAAAGATGTGTGTTTGTGCACATAAATTACTCGTTTTCTACAAAAAATTCACCAAGATACAATGAAGCCTTATTTGTCATGTTAAAGAGCTCGTTGAGGTGATTCTGTGGTAAAATTTTGAAGCGATTTGGAGCTCATTTGCCGAAGTTACGGAGGTTCAAAGCTTGAAAAGTCACGAAAGATGTGTGTTTGTGCACATAAATTACTCGTTTTCTACAAAAAATTCACCAAGATACAATGAAGCCTTATTTGTCTTGTTCAAGAGCTCGTCGAGGTGATTCTGTGGTAAAATTTTGAAGCGATTTGGAGCTCATTTGCCGAAGTTACGGAGGTTCAAAGCTTGAAAAGTCACGAAAGAAGTATGTTTGTGCACATAAATTACTCGTTTTCTGGAAAACTCACCAAGATACAATGAAGCCTTATTTGTCTTGTTCAAGAGCTCGTCGAGGTGATTCTGTGGTAAAATTTTGAAGCGATTTGGAGCTCATTTGCCGAAGTTACGGAGGTTCAAAGCTTGAAAAGTCACGAAAGATTTGTGTTTGTGCACATAAATTACTCGTTTTCTAAAAAACTCACCAAGATACAATGAAGCCTTCTGAGTCATGATGAAGAGCTCAACGAGGTGATTCTATGATCAATTTTTGACGGAATTTGAAGCACATTTCCCGAAGTTATGGAGGTTCAAAGCTTGAAAAGTCACGAAAGATGTGTGTTTGTGCACATAAATTACTCGTTTTCTACAAAAAATTCACCAAGATACAATGAAGCCTTATTTGTCATGTTAAAGAGCTCGTTGAGGTGATTCTGTGGTAAAATTTTGAAGCGATTTGGAGCTCATTTGCCGAAGTTACGGAGGTTCAAAGCTTGAAAAGTCACGAAAGATGTGTGTTTGTGCACATAAATTACTCGTTTTCTACAAAAAATTCACCAAGATACAATGAAGCCTTATTTGTCATGTTAAAGAGCTCGTTGAGGTGACTCTGTGGTAAAATTTTGAAGCGATTTGGAGCTCATTTGCCGAAGTTACGGAGGTTCAAAGCTTGAAAAGTCACGAAAGAAGTATGTTTGTGCACATAAATTACTCGTTTTCTGGAAAACTCACCAAGATACAATGAAGCCTTCTGAGTCATGATGAAGAGCTCAACGAGGTGATTCTATGATCAATTTTTGACGGAATTTGAAGCACATTTGCCGAAGTTACGGAGGTTCAAAGCTTGAAAAGTCACGAAAGATTTGTGTTTGTGCACATAAATTACTCGTTTTCTAAAAAACTCACCAAGATACAATGAAGCCTTCTGAGTCATGATGAAGAGCTCAACGAGGTGATTCTATGATCAATTTTTGACGGAATTTGAAGCACATTTGCCGAAGTTACGGAGGTTCAAATCTTGAAAAGTCACGAAAGATGTGTGTTTGTGCACATACATTACTCGTTTTCTAAAAAACTCACCAAGATACAATGAAGCCTTCTGAGTCATGATGAAGAGCTCAACGAGGTGATTCTATGATCAATTTTTGACGGAATTTGAAGCACATTTGCCGAAGTTACGGAGGTTCAAATCTTGAAAAGTCAAGAAAGATGTGTGTTTGAGCACATAAATTACTCGTTTTCTGGAAAACTCACCAAGATACAATGAAGCCTTATTTGTCATGTTAAAGAGCTCGTTGAGGTGATTCTGTGGTAAAATTTTGAAGCGATTTGGAGCTCATTTGCCGAAGTTACGGAGGTTCAAAGCTTGAAAAGTCACGAAAGATGTGTGTTTGTGCACATAAATTACTCGTTTTCTACAAAAAATTCACCAAGATACAATGAAGCCTTATTTGTCATGTTAAAGAGCTCGTCGAGGTGATTCTGTGGTAAAATTTTGAAGCGATTTGGAGCTCATTTGCCGAAGTTACGGAGGTTCAAAGCTTGAAAAGTCACGAAAGAAGTATGTTTGTGCACATAAATTACTCGTTTTCTGGAAAACTCACCAAGATACAATGAAGCCTTCTGAGTCATGATGAAGAGCTCAACGAGGTGATTCTATGATCAATTTTTGACGGAATTTGAAGCACATTTCCCGAAGTTATGGAGGTTCAAAGCTTGAAAAGTCACGAAAGATGTGTGTTTGTGCACATAAATTACTCGTTTTCTACAAAAAATTCACCAAGATACAATGAAGCCTTATTTGTCATGTTAAAGAGCTCGTTGAGGTGATTCTGTGGGAAAATTTTGAAGCGATTTGGAGCTCATTTGCCGAAGTTACGGAGGTTCAAAGCTTGAAAAGTCACGAAAGAAGTATGTTTGTGCACATAAATTACTCGTTTTCTGGAAAACTCACCAAGATACAATGAAGCCTTCTGAGTCATGATGAAGAGCTCAACGAGGTGATTCTATGATCAATTTTTGACGGAATTTGAAGCACATTTCCCGAAGTTATGGAGGTTCAAAGCTTGAAAAGTCACGAAAGATGTGTGTTTGTGCACATAAATTACTCGTTTTCTACAAAAAATTCACCAAGATACAATGAAGCCTTATTTGTCATGTTAAAGAGCTCGTTGAGGTGATTCTGTGGTAAAATTTTGAAGCGATTTGGAGCTCATTTGCCGAAGTTACGGAGGTTCAAAGCTTGAAAAGTCACGAAAGATGTGTGTTTGTGCACATAAATTACTCGTTTTCTACAAAAAATTCACCAAGATACAATGAAGCCTTATTTGTCATGTTAAAGAGCTCGTTGAGGTGATTCTGTGGTAAAATTTTGAAGCGATTTGGAGCTCATTTGCCGAAGTTACGGAGGTTCAAAGCTCGAAAAGTCACGAAAGAAGTATGTTTGTGCACATAAATTACTCGTTTTCTGGAAAACTCACCAAGATACAATGAAGCCTTCTGAGTCATGATGAAGAGCTCAACGAGGTGATTCTATGATCAATTTTTGACGGAATTTGAAGCACATTTGCCGAAGTTACGGAGGTTCAAATCTTGAAAAGTCAAGAAAGATGTGTGTTTGAGCACATAAATTACTCGTTTTCTGGAAAACTCACCAAGATACAATGAAGCCTTATTTGTCATGTTAAATTACTCGTCGAGGTGATTCTGTGGTCAAATTTTGAAGGTAGTTGGAGCTCATTTGCCGAAGTTACGGAGGTTCAAAACATGAAAAGTCACGAAAGAAGTATGTTTGTGCACATAAATTACTCGTTTTCTGGAAAACTCACCAAGATACAATGAAGCCTTCTGAGTCATGATGAAGAGCTCAACGAGGTGATTCTATGATCAATTTTTGACGGAATTTGAAGCACATTTGCCGAAGTTACGGAGGTTCAAATCTTGAAAAGTCACGAAAGATGTGTGTTTGTGCACATAAATTACTCGTTTTCTGGAAAACTCACCAAGGTACAATGAAGCCTTATTTGTCATGTTAAAGAGCTCGTTGAGGTGATTCTGTGGTAAAATTTTGAAGCGATTTGGAGCTCATTTGCCGAAGTTACGGAGGTTCAAAGCTTGAAAAGTCACGAAAGAAGTATGTTTGTGCACATAAATTACTCGTTTTCTGGAAAACTCACCAAGATACAATGAAGCCTTCTGAGTCATGATGAAGAGCTCAACGAGGTGATTCTATGATCAATTTTTGACGGAATTTGAAGCACATTTCCCGAAGTTATGGAGGTTCAAAGCTTGAAAAGTCACGAAAGATGTGTGTTTGTGCACATAAATTACTCGTTTTCTACAAAAAATTCACCAAGATACAATGAAGCCTTATTTGTCATGTTAAAGAGCTCGTTGAGGTGATTCTGTGGTAAAATTTTGAAGCGATTTGGAGCTCATTTGCCGAAGTTACGGAGGTTCAAAGCTCGAAAAGTCACGAAAGAAGTATGTTTGTGCACATAAATTACTCGTTTTCTGGAAAACTCACCAAGATACAATGAAGCCTTCTGAGTCATGATGAAGAGCTCAACGAGGTGATTCTATGATCAATTTTTGACGGAATTTGAAGCACATTTGCCGAAGTTACGGAGGTTCAAATCTTGAAAAGTCAAGAAAGATGTGTGTTTGAGCACATAAATTACTCGTTTTCTGGAAAACTCACCAAGATACAATGAAGCCTTATTTGTCATGTTAAATTACTCGTCGAGGTGATTCTGTGGTCAAATTTTGAAGGTAGTTGGAGCTCATTTGCCGAAGTTACGGAGGTTCAAAACATGAAAAGTCACGAAAGAAGTATGTTTGTGCACATAAATTACTCGTTTTCTGGAAAACTCACCAAGATACAATGAAGCCTTCTGAGTCATGATGAAGAGCTCAACGAGGTGATTCTATGATCAATTTTTGACGGAATTTGAAGCACATTTGCCGAAGTTACGGAGGTTCAAATCTTGAAAAGTCACGAAAGATGTGTGTTTGTGCACATAAATTACTCGTTTTCTGGAAAACTCACCAAGGTACAATGAAGCCTTATTTGTCATGTTAAAGAGCTCGTTGAGGTGATTCTGTGGTAAAATTTTGAAGCGATTTGGAGCTCATTTGCCGAAGTTACGGAGGTTCAAAGCTTGAAAAGTCACGAAAGAAGTATGTTTGTGCACATAAATTACTCGTTTTCTGGAAAACTCACCAAGATACAATGAAGCCTTCTGAGTCATGATGAAGAGCTCAACGAGGTGATTCTATGATCAATTTTTGACGGAATTTGAAGCACATTTCCCGAAGTTATGGAGGTTCAAAGCTTGAAAAGTCACGAAAGATGTGTGTTTGTGCACATAAATTACTCGTTTTCTACAAAAAATTCACCAAGATACAATGAAGCCTTATTTGTCATGTTAAAGAGCTCGTTGAGGTGATTCTGTGGTAAAATTTTGAAGCGATTTGGAGCTCATTTGCCGAAGTTACGGAGGTTCAAAGCTCGAAAAGTCACGAAAGAAGTATGTTTGTGCACATAAATTACTCGTTTTCTGGAAAACTCACCAAGATACAATGAAGCCTTCTGAGTCATGATGATGAGCTCAACGAGGTGATTCTATGATCAATTTTTGACGGAATTTGAAGCACATTTGCCGAAGTTACGGAGGTTCAAATCTTGAAAAGTCAAGAAAGATGTGTGTTTGAGCACATAAATTACTCGTTTTCTGGAAAACTCACCAAGATACAATGAAGCCTTATTTGTCATGTTAAAGAGCTCGTTGAGGTGATTCTGTGGTAAAATTTTGAAGCGATTTGGAGCTCATTTGCCGAAGTTACGGAGGTTCAAAGCTTGAAAAGTCACGAAAGATGTGTGTTTGTGCACATAAATTACTCGTTTTCTACAAAAAATTCACCAAGATACAATGAAGCCTTATTTGTCATGTTAAAGAGCTCGTTGAGGTGATTCTGTGGTAAAATTTTGAAGCGATTTGGAGCTCATTTGCCGAAGTTACGGAGGTTCAAAGCTCGAAAAGTCACGAAAGAAGTATGTTTGTGCACATAAATTACTCGTTTTCTGGAAAACTCACCAAGATACAATGAAGCCTTCTGAGTCATGATGAAGAGCTCAACGAGGTGATTCTATGATCAATTTTTGACGGAATTTGAAGCACATTTGCCGAAGTTACGGAGGTTCAAATCTTGAAAAGTCAAGAAAGATGTGTGTTTGAGCACATAAATTACTCGTTTTCTGGAAAACTCACCAAGATACAATGAAGCCTTATTTGTCATGTTAAAGAGCTCGTCGAGGTGATTCTGTGGTAAAATTTTGAAGCGATTTGGAGCTCATTTGCCGAAGTTACGGAGGTTCAAAGCTTGAAAAGTCACGAAAGAAGTATGTTTGTGCACATAAATTACTCGTTTTCTGGAAAACTCACCAAGATACAATGAAGCCTTATTTGTCATGTTAAAGAGCTCGTCGAGGTGATTCTGTGGTCAAATTTTGAAGGTAGTTGGAGCTCATTTGCCGAAGTTACGTAGGTTCAAAACTTGAAAAGTCACGAAAGATGTGTGTTTGAGCACATAAATTACTCATTTTCTAGAAAACTCACCAAGATACAATGAAGCCTTATTAGTCGTGTTAAATTACTCGTCGAGGTGATTCTGTGGTCAAATTTTGAAGGTAGTTGGAGCTCATTTGCCGAAGTTACGTAGGTTCAAAACTTGAAAAGTCACGAAAGATGTGTGTTTGAGCACATAAATTACTCATTTTCTAGAAAACTCACCAAGATACAATGAAGCCTTATTAGTCGTGTTAAATTACTCGTCGAGGTGATTCTGTGGTCAAATTTTGAAGGTAGTTGGAGCTCATTTGCCGAAGTTACGGAGGTTCAAAACATGAAAAGTCACGAAAGAAGTATGTTTGTGCACATAAATTACTCGTTTTCTGGAAAACTCACCAAGATACAATGAAGCCTTCTGAGTCATGATGAAGAGCTCAACGAGGTGATTCTATGATCAATTTTTGACGGAATTTGAAGCACATTTGCCGAAGTTACGGAGGTTCAAATCTTGAAAAGTCACGAAAGATGTGTGTTTGTGCACATAAATTACTCGTTTTCTGGAAAACTCACCAAGGTACAATGAAGCCTTATTTGTCATGTTAAAGAGCTCGTTGAGGTGATTCTGTGGTAAAATTTTGAAGCGATTTGGAGCTCATTTGCCGAAGTTACGGAGGTTCAAAGCTTGAAAAGTCACGAAAGAAGTATGTTTGTGCACATAAATTACTCGTTTTCTGGAAAACTCACCAAGATACAATGAAGCCTTATTTGTCTTGTTAAAGAGCTCGTCGAGGTGATTCTGTGGTAAAATTTTGAAGCGATTTGGAGCTCATTTGCCGAAGTTACGGAGGTTCAAAGCTTGAAAAGTCACGAAAGAAGTATGTTTGTGCACATAAATTACTCGTTTTCTGGAAAACTCACCAAGATACAATGAAGCCTTCTGAGTCATGATGAAGAGCTCAACGAGGTGATTCTATGATCAATTTTTGACGGAATTTGAAGCACATTTCCCGAAGTTATGGAGGTTCAAAGCTTGAAAAGTCACGAAAGATGTGTGTTTGTGCACATAAATTACTCGTTTTCTACAAAAAATTCACCAAGATACAATGAAGCCTTATTTGTCATGTTAAAGAGCTCGTTGAGGTGATTCTGTGGTAAAATTTTGAAGCGATTTGGAGCTCATTTGCCGAAGTTACGGAGGTTCAAAGCTCGAAAAGTCACGAAAGAAGTATGTTTGTGCACATAAATTACTCGTTTTCTGGAAAACTCACCAAGATACAATGAAGCCTTCTGAGTCATGATGATGAGCTCAACGAGGTGATTCTATGATCAATTTTTGACGGAATTTGAAGCACATTTGCCGAAGTTACGGAGGTTCAAATCTTGAAAAGTCAAGAAAGATGTGTGTTTGAGCACATAAATTACTCGTTTTCTGGAAAACTCACCAAGATACAATGAAGCCTTATTTGTCATGTTAAAGAGCTCGTTGAGGTGATTCTGTGGTAAAATTTTGAAGCGATTTGGAGCTCATTTGCCGAAGTTACGGAGGTTCAAAGCTTGAAAAGTCACGAAAGATGTGTGTTTGAGCACATAAATTACTCGTTTTCTGGAAAACTCACCAAGATACAATGAAGCCTTATTTGTCATGTTAAAGAGCTCGTCGAGGTGATTCTGTGGTAAAATTTTGAAGCGATTTGGAGCTCATTTGCCGAAGTTACGGAGGTTCAAAGCTTGAAAAGTCACGAAAGAAGTATGTTTGTGCACATAAATTACTCGTTTTCTGGAAAACTCACCAAGATACAATGAAGCCTTATTTGTCATGTTAAAGAGCTCGTCGAGGTGATTCTGTGGTCAAATTTTGAAGGTAGTTGGAGCTCATTTGCCGAAGTTACGTAGGTTCAAAACTTGAAAAGTCACGAAAGATGTGTGTTTGAGCACATAAATTACTCATTTTCTAGAAAACTCACCAAGATACAATGAAGCCTTATTAGTCGTGTTAAATTACTCGTCGAGGTGATTCTGTGGTCAAATTTTGAAGGTAGTTGGAGCTCATTTGCCGAAGTTACGTAGGTTCAAAACTTGAAAAGTCACGAAAGATGTGTGTTTGAGCACATAAATTACTCATTTTCTAGAAAACTCACCAAGATACAATGAAGCCTTATTAGTCGTGTTAAATTACTCGTCGAGGTGATTCTGTGGTCAAATTTTGAAGGTAGTTGGAGCTCATTTGCCGAAGTTACGGAGGTTCAAAACATGAAAAGTCACGAAAGAAGTATGTTTGTGCACATAAATTACTCGTTTTCTGGAAAACTCACCAAGATACAATGAAGCCTTCTGAGTCATGATGAAGAGCTCAACGAGGTGATTCTATGATCAATTTTTGACGGAATTTGAAGCACATTTGCCGAAGTTACGGAGGTTCAAATCTTGAAAAGTCACGAAAGATATGTGTTTGTGCACATAAATTACTCGTTTTCTGGAAAACTCACCAAGGTACAATGAAGCCTTATTTGTCATGTTAAAGAGCTCGTTGAGGTGATTCTGTGGTAAAATTTTGAAGCGATTTGGAGCTCATTTGCCGAAGTTACGGAGGTTCAAAGCTTGAAAAGTCACGAAAGAAGTATGTTTGTGTACATAAATTACTCGTTTTCTGGAAAACTCACCAAGATACAATGAAGCCTTATTTGTCTTGTTCAAGAGCTCGTCGAGGTGATTCTGTGGTAAAATTTTGAAGCGATTTGGAGCTCATTTGCCGAAGTTACGGAGGTTCAAAGCTTGAAAAGTCACGAAAGATTTGTGTTTGTGCACATAAATTACTCGTTTTCTAAAAAACTCACCAAGATACAATGAAGCCTTCTGAGTCATGATGAAGAGCTCAACGAGGTGATTCTATGATCAATTTTTGACGGAATTTGAAGCACATTTCCCGAAGTTATGGAGGTTCAAAGCTTGAAAAGTCACGAAAGATGTGTGTTTGTGCACATAAATTACTCGTTTTCTACAAAAAATTCACCAAGATACAATGAAGCCTTATTTGTCATGTTAAAGAGCTCGTTGAGGTGATTCTGTGGTAAAATTTTGAAGCGATTTGGAGCTCATTTGCCGAAGTTACGGAGGTTCAAAGCTTGAAAAGTCACGAAAGATGTGTGTTTGTGCACATAAATTACTCGTTTTCTACAAAAAATTCACCAAGATACAATGAAGCCTTATTTGTCATGTTAAAGAGCTCGTTGAGGTGATTCTGTGGTAAAATTTTGAAGCGATTTGGAGCTCATTTGCCGAAGTTACGGAGGTTCAAAGCTTGAAAAGTCACGAAAGATGTGTGTTTGTGCACATAAATTACTCGTTTTCTGGAAAACTCACCAAGATACAATGAAGCCTTCTGAGTCATGATGAAGAGCTCAACGAGGTGATTCTATGATCAATTTTTGACGGAATTTGAAGCACATTTGCCGAAGTTACGGAGGTTCAAAGCTTGAAAAGTCACGAAAGATTTGTGTTTGTGCACATAAATTACTCGTTTTCTAAAAAACTCACCAAGATACAATGAAGCCTTCTGAGTCATGATGAAGAGCTCAACGAGGTGATTCTATGATCAATTTTTGACGGAATTTGAAGCACATTTGCCGAAGTTACGGAGGTTCAAATCTTGAAAAGTCACGAAAGATGTGTGTTTGTGCACATACATTACTCGTTTTCTAAAAAACTCACCAAGATACAATGAAGCCTTCTGAGTCATGATGAAGAGCTCAACGAGGTGATTCTATGATCAATTTTTGACGGAATTTGAAGCACATTTGCCGAAGTTACGGAGGTTCAAATCTTGAAAAGTCAAGAAAGATGTGTGTTTGAGCACATAAATTACTCGTTTTCTGGAAAACTCACCAAGATACAATGAAGCCTTATTTGTCATGTTAAAGAGCTCGTCGAGGTGATTCTGTGGTAACATTTTGAAGCGATTTGGAGCTCATTTGCCGAAGTTACGGAGGTTCAAAGCTTGAAAAGTCACGAAAGAAGTATGTTTGTGCACATAAATTACTCGTTTTCTGGAAAACTCACCAAGATACAATGAAGCCTTCTGAGTCATGATGAAGAGCTCAACGAGGTGATTCTATGATCAATTTTTGACGGAATTTGAAGCACATTTGCCGAAGTTACGGAGGTTCAAATCTTGAAAAGTCACGAAAGATGTGTGTTTGAGCACATAAATTACTCATTTTCTAGAAAACTCACCAAGATACAATGAAGCCTTATTAGTCGTGTTAAATTACTCGTCGAGGTGATTCTGTGGTCAAATTTTGAAGGTAGTTGGAGCTCATTTGCCGAAGTTACGTAGGTTCAAAACTTGAAAAGTCACGAAAGATGTGTGTTTGAGCACATAAATTACTCATTTTCTAGAAAACTCACCAAGATACAATGAAGCCTTATTAGTCGTGTTAAATTACTCGTCGAGGTGATTCTGTGGTCAAATTTTGAAGGTAGTTGGAGCTCATTTGCCGAAGTTACGGAGGTTCAAAACATGAAAAGTCACGAAAGAAGTATGTTTGTGCACATAAATTACTCGTTTTCTGGAAAACTCACCAAGATACAATGAAGCCTTCTGAGTCATGATGAAGAGCTCAACGAGGTGATTCTATGATCAATTTTTGACGGAATTTGAAGCACATTTGCCGAAGTTACGGAGGTTCAAATCTTGAAAAGTCACGAAAGATGTGTGTTTGTGCACATAAATTACTCGTTTTCTGGAAAACTCACCAAGGTACAATGAAGCCTTATTTGTCATGTTAAAGAGCTCGTTGAGGTGATTCTGTGGTAAAATTTTGAAGCGATTTGGAGCTCATTTGCCGAAGTTACGGAGGTTCAAAGCTTGAAAAGTCACGAAAGAAGTATGTTTGTGCACATAAATTACTCGTTTTCTGGAAAACTCACCAAGATACAATGAAGCCTTATTTGTCTTGTTAAAGAGCTCGTCGAGGTGATTCTGTGGTAAAATTTTGAAGCGATTTGGAGCTCATTTGCCGAAGTTACGGAGGTTCAAAGCTTGAAAAGTCACGAAAGAAGTATGTTTGTGCACATAAATTACTCGTTTTCTGGAAAACTCACCAAGATACAATGAAGCCTTCTGAGTCATGATGAAGAGCTCAACGAGGTGATTCTATGATCAATTTTTGACGGAATTTGAAGCACATTTCCCGAAGTTATGGAGGTTCAAAGCTTGAAAAGTCACGAAAGATGTGTGTTTGTGCACATAAATTACTCGTTTTCTACAAAAAATTCACCAAGATACAATGAAGCCTTATTTGTCATGTTAAAGAGCTCGTTGAGGTGATTCTGTGGTAAAATTTTGAAGCGATTTGGAGCTCATTTGCCGAAGTTACGGAGGTTCAAAGCTTGAAAAGTCACGAAAGATGTGTGTTTGTGCACATAAATTACTCGTTTTCTACAAAAAATTCACCAAGATACAATGAAGCCTTATTTGTCATGTTAAAGAGCTCGTTGAGGTGATTCTGTGGTAAAATTTTGAAGCGATTTGGAGCTCATTTGCCGAAGTTACGGAGGTTCAAAGCTCGAAAAGTCACGAAAGAAGTATGTTTGTGCACATAAATTACTCGTTTTCTGGAAAACTCACCAAGATACAATGAAGCCTTCTGAGTCATGATGAAGAGCTCAACGAGGTGATTCTATGATCAATTTTTGACGGAATTTGAAGCACATTTGCCGAAGTTACGGAGGTTCAAATCTTGAAAAGTCAAGAAAGATGTGTGTTTGAGCACATAAATTACTCGTTTTCTGGAAAACTCACCAAGATACAATGAAGCCTTATTTGTCATGTTAAAGAGCTCGTCGAGGTGATTCTGTGGTAAAATTTTGAAGCGATTTGGAGCTCATTTGCCGAAGTTACGGAGGTTCAAAGCTTGAAAAGTCACGAAAGAAGTATGTTTGTGCACATAAATTACTCGTTTTCTGGAAAACTCACCAAGATACAATGAAGCCTTATTTGTCATGTTAAAGAGCTCGTCGAGGTGATTCTGTGGTCAAATTTTGAAGGTAGTTGGAGCTCATTTGCCGAAGTTACGTAGGTTCAAAACTTGAAAAGTCACGAAAGATGTGTGTTTGAGCACATAAATTACTCATTTTCTAGAAAACTCACCAAGATACAATGAAGCCTTATTAGTCGTGTTAAATTACTCGTCGAGGTGGTTCTGTGGTCAAATTTTGAAGGTAGTTGGAGCTCATTTGCCGAAGTTACGTAGGTTCAAAACTTGAAAAGTCACGAAAGATGTGTGTTTGAGCACATAAATTACTCATTTTCTAGAAAACTCACCAAGATACAATGAAGCCTTATTAGTCGTGTTAAATTACTCGTCGAGGTGATTCTGTGGTCAAATTTTGAAGGTAGTTGGAGCTCATTTGCCGAAGTTACGGAGGTTCAAAACATGAAAAGTCACGAAAGAAGTATGTTTGTGCACATAAATTACTCGTTTTCTGGAAAACTCACCAAGATACAATGAAGCCTTCTGAGTCATGATGAAGAGCTCAACGAGGTGATTCTATGATCAATTTTTGACGGAATTTGAAGCACATTTGCCGAAGTTACGGAGGTTCAAATCTTGAAAAGTCACGAAAGATGTGTGTTTGTGCACATAAATTACTCGTTTTCTGGAAAACTCACCAAGATACAATGAAGCCTTATTTGTCATGTTAAAGAGCTCGTTGAGGTGATTCTGTGGTAAAATTTTGAAGCGATTTGGAGCTCATTTGCCGAAGTTACGGAGGTTCAAAGCTTGAAAAGTCACGAAAGAAGTATGTTTGTGCACATAAATTACTCGTTTTCTGGAAAACTCACCAAGATACAATGAAGCCTTATTTGTCTTGTTCAAGAGCTCGTCGAGGTGATTCTGTGGTAAAATTTTGAAGCGATTTGGAGCTCATTTGCCGAAGTTACGGAGGTTCAAAGCTTGAAAAGTCACGAAAGATTTGTGTTTGTGCACATAAATTACTCGTTTTCTAAAAAACTCACCAAGATACAATGAAGCCTTCTGAGTCATGATGAAGAGCTCAACGAGGTGATTCTATGATCAATTTTTGACGGAATTTGAAGCACATTTCCCGAAGTTATGGAGGTTCAAAGCTTGAAAAGTCACGAAAGATGTGTGTTTGTGCACATAAATTACTCGTTTTCTACAAAAAATTCACCAAGATACAATGAAGCCTTATTTGTCATGTTAAAGAGCTCGTTGAGGTGATTCTGTGGTAAAATTTTGAAGCGATTTGGAGCTCATTTGCCGAAGTTACGGAGGTTCAAAGCTTGAAAAGTCACGAAAGATGTGTGTTTGTGCACATAAATTACTCGTTTTCTACAAAAAATTCACCAAGATACAATGAAGCCTTATTTGTCATGTTAAAGAGCTCGTTGAGGTGATTCTGTGGTAAAATTTTGAAGCGATTTGGAGCTCATTTGCCGAAGTTACGGAGGTTCAAAGCTTGAAAAGTCACGAAAGAAGTATGTTTGTGCACATAAATTACTCGTTTTCTGGAAAACTCACCAAGATACAATGAAGCCTTCTGAGTCATGATGAAGAGCTCAACGAGGTGATTCTATGATCAATTTTTGACGGAATTTGAAGCACATTTGCCGAAGTTACGGAGGTTCAAAGCTTGAAAAGTCACGAAAGATTTGTGTTTGTGCACATAAATTACTCGTTTTCTAAAAAACTCACCAAGATACAATGAAGCCTTCTGAGTCATGATGAAGAGCTCAACGAGGTGATTCTATGATCAATTTTTGACGGAATTTGAAGCACATTTGCCGAAGTTACGGAGGTTCAAATCTTGAAAAGTCACGAAAGATGTGTGTTTGTGCACATACATTACTCGTTTTCTAAAAAACTCACCAAGATACAATGAAGCCTTCTGAGTCATGATGAAGAGCTCAACGAGGTGATTCTATGATCAATTTTTGACGGAATTTGAAGCACATTTGCCGAAGTTACGGAGGTTCAAATCTTGAAAAGTCAAGAAAGATGTGTGTTTGAGCACATAAATTACTCGTTTTCTGGAAAACTCACCAAGATACAATGAAGCCTTATTAGTCGTGTTAAATTACTCGTCGAGGTGATTCTGTGGTCAAATTTTGAAGGTAGTTGGAGCTCATTTGCCGAAGTTACGGAGGTTCAAAACATGAAAAGTCACGAAAGAAGTATGTTTGTGCACATAAATTACTCGTTTTCTGGAAAACTCACCAAGATACAATGAAGCCTTCTGAGTCATGATGAAGAGCTCAACGAGGTGATTCTATGATCAATTTTTGACGGAATTTGAAGCACATTTGCCGAAGTTACGGAGGTTCAAATCTTGAAAAGTCAAGAAAGATGTGTGTTTGAGCACATAAATTACTCGTTTTCTGGAAAACTCACCAAGATACAATGAAGCCTTATTAGTCGTGTTAAATTACTCGTCGAGGTGATTCTGTGGTCAAATTTTGAAGGTAGTTGGAGCTCATTTGCCGAAGTTACGGAGGTTCAAAACATGAAAAGTCACGAAAGAAGTATGTTTGTGCACATAAATTACTCGTTTTCTGGAAAACTCACCAAGATACAATGAAGCCTTCTGAGTCATGATGAAGAGCTCAACGAGGTGATTCTATGATCAATTTTTGACGGAATTTGAAGCACATTTGCCGAAGTTACGGAGGTTCAAATCTTGAAAAGTCAAGAAAGATGTGTGTTTGAGCACATAAATTACTCGTTTTCTGGAAAACTCACCAAGATACAATGAAGCCTTATTAGTCGTGTTAAATTACTCGTCGAGGTGATTCTGTGGTCAAATTTTGAAGGTAGTTGGAGCTCATTTGCCGAAGTTACGGAGGTTCAAAACATGAAAAGTCACGAAAGAAGTATGTTTGTGCACATAAATTACTCGTTTTCTGGAAAACTCACCAAGATACAATGAAGCCTTCTGAGTCATGATGAAGAGCTCAACGAGGTGATTCTATGATCAATTTTTGACGGAATTTGAAGCACATTTGCCGAAGTTACGGAGGTTCAAATCTTGAAAAGTCAAGAAAGATGTGTGTTTGAGCACATAAATTACTCGTTTTCTGGAAAACTCACCAAGATACAATGAAGCCTTATTAGTCGTGTTAAATTACTCGTCGAGGTGATTCTGTGGTCAAATTTTGAAGGTAGTTGGAGCTCATTTGCCGAAGTTACGGAGGTTCAAAACATGAAAAGTCACGAAAGAAGTATGTTTGTGCACATAAATTACTCGTTTTCTGGAAAACTCACCAAGATACAATGAAGCCTTCTGAGTCATGATGAAGAGCTCAACGAGGTGATTCTATGATCAATTTTTGACGGAATTTGAAGCACATTTGCCGAAGTTACGGAGGTTCAAATCTTGAAAAGTCAAGAAAGATGTGTGTTTGAGCACATAAATTACTCGTTTTCTGGAAAACTCACCAAGATACAATGAAGCCTTATTAGTCGTGTTAAATTACTCGTCGAGGTGATTCTGTGGTCAAATTTTGAAGGTAGTTGGAGCTCATTTGCCGAAGTTACGGAGGTTCAAAGCTTGAAAAGTCACGAAAGAAGTATGTTTGTGCACATAAATTACTCGTTTTCTGGAAAACTCACCAAGATACAATGAAGCCTTCTGAGTCATGATGAAGAGCTCAACGAGGTGATTCTATGATCAATTTTTGACGGAATTTGAAGCACATTTGCCGAAGTTACGGAGGTTCAAATCTTGAAAAGTCAAGAAAGATGTGTGTTTGAGCACATAAATTACTCGTTTTCTGGAAAACTCACCAAGATACAATGAAGCCTTATTAGTCGTGTTAAATTACTCGTCGAGGTGATTCTGTGGTCAAATTTTGAAGGTAGTTGGAGCTCATTTGCCGAAGTTACGGAGGTTCAAAACATGAAAAGTCACGAAAGAAGTTTGTTTGTGCACATAAATTACTCGTTTTCTGGAAAACTCACCAAGATACAATGAAGCCTTCTGAGTCATGATGAAGAGCTCAACGAGGTGATTCTATGATCAATTTTTGACGGAATTTGAAGCACATTTGCCGAAGTTACGGAGGTTCAAATCTTGAAAAGTCAAGAAAGATGTGTGTTTGAGCACATAAATTACTCGTTTTCTGGAAAACTCACCAAGATACAATGAAGCCTTATTAGTCGTGTTAAATTACTCGTCGAGGTGATTCTGTGGTCAAATTTTGAAGGTAGTTGGAGCTCATTTGCCGAAGTTACGGAGGTTCAAAACATGAAAAGTCACGAAAGAAGTATGTTTGTGCACATAAATTACTCGTTTTCTGGAAAACTCACCAAGATACAATGAAGCCTTCTGAGTCATGATGAAGAGCTCAACGAGGTGATTCTATGATCAATTTTTGACGGAATTTGAAGCACATTTGCCGAAGTTACGGAGGTTCAAATCTTGAAAAGTCACGAAAGATGTGTGTTTGTGCACATAAATTACTCGTTTTCTGGAAAACTCACCAAGATACAATGAAGCCTTATTTGTCATGTTAAAGAGCTCGTTGAGGTGATTCTGTGGTAAAATTTTGAAGCGATTTGGAGCTCATTTGCCGAAGTTACGGAGGTTCAAAGCTTGAAAAGTCACGAAAGAAGTATGTTTGTGCACATAAATTACTCGTTTTCTGGAAAACTCACCAAGATACAATGAAGCCTTATTTGTCTTGTTCAAGAGCTCGTCGAGGTGATTCTGTGGTAAAATTTTGAAGCGATTTGGAGCTCATTTGCCGAAGTTACGGAGGTTCAAAGCTTGAAAAGTCACGAAAGATTTGTGTTTGTGCACATAAATTACTCGTTTTCTAAAAAACTCACCAAGATACAATGAAGCCTTCTGAGTCATGATGAAGAGCTCAACGAGGTGATTCTATGATCAATTTTTGACGGAATTTGAAGCACATTTCCCGAAGTTATGGAGGTTCAAAGCTTGAAAAGTCACGAAAGATGTGTGTTTGTGCACATAAATTACTCGTTTTCTACAAAAAATTCACCAAGATACAATGAAGCCTTATTTGTCATGTTAAAGAGCTCGTTGAGGTGATTCTGTGGTAAAATTTTGAAGCGATTTGGAGCTCATTTGCCGAAGTTACGGAGGTTCAAAGCTTGAAAAGTCACGAAAGATGTGTGTTTGTGCACATAAATTACTCGTTTTCTACAAAAAATTCACCAAGATACAATGAAGCCTTATTTGTCATGTTAAAGAGCTCGTTGAGGTGATTCTGTGGTAAAATTTTGAAGCGATTTGGAGCTCATTTGCCGAAGTTACGGAGGTTCAAAGCTTGAAAAGTCACGAAAGATGTGTGTTTGTGCACATAAATTACTCGTTTTCTGGAAAACTCACCAAGATACAATGAAGCCTTCTGAGTCATGATGAAGAGCTCAACGAGATGATTCTATGATCAATTTTTGACGGAATTTGAAGCACATTTGCCGAAGTTACGGAGGTTCAAAGCTTGAAAAGTCACGAAAGATTTGTGTTTGTGCACATAAATTACTCGTTTTCTAAAAAACTCACCAAGATACAATGAAGCCTTCTGAGTCATGATGAAGAGCTCAACGAGGTGATTCTATGATCAATTTTTGACGGAATTTGAAGCACATTTGCCGAAGTTACGGAGGTTCAAATCTTGAAAAGTCACGAAAGATGTGTGTTTGTGCACATACATTACTCGTTTTCTAAAAAACTCACCAAGATACAATGAAGCCTTCTGAGTCATGATGAAGAGCTCAACGAGGTGATTCTATGATCAATTTTTGACGGAATTTGAAGCACATTTGCCGAAGTTACGGAGGTTCAAATCTTGAAAAGTCACGAAAGATGTGTGTTTGTGCACATACATTACTCGTTTTCTAAAAAACTCACCAAGATACAATGAAGCCTTCTGAGTCATGATGAAGAGCTCAACGAGGTGATTCTATGATCAATTTTTGACGGAATTTGAAGCACATTTGCCGAAGTTACGGAGGTTCAAATCTTGAAAAGTCACGAAAGATGTGTGTTTGTGCACATACATTACTCGTTTTCTAAAAAACTCACCAAGATACAATGAAGCCTTCTGAGTCATGATGAAGAGCTCAACGAGGTGATTCTATGATCAATTTTTGACGGAATTTGAAGCACATTTGCCGAAGTTACGGAGGTTCAAATCTTGAAAAGTCAAGAAAGATGTGTGTTTGAGCACATAAATTACTCGTTTTCTGGAAAACTCACCAAGATACAATGAAACCTTATTTGTCATGTTAAAGAGCTCGTCGAGGTGATTCTGTGGTAAAATTTTGAAGCGATTTGGAGCTCATTTGCCGCAGTTACGGAGGTTCAAAGCTTGAAAAGTCACGAAAGAAGTATGTTTGTGCACATAAATTACTCGTTTTCTGGAAAACTCACCAAGATACAATGAAGCCTTATTTGTCTTGTTCAAGAGCTCGTCGAGGTGATTCTGTGGTAAAATTTTGAAGCGATTTGGAGCTCATTTGCCGAAGTTACGGAGGTTCAAAGCTTGAAAAGTCACGAAAGATTTGTGTTTGTGCACATAAATTACTCGTTTTCTAAAAAACTCACCAAGATACAATGAAGCCTTCTGAGTCATGATGAAGAGCTCAACGAGGTGATTCTATGATCAATTTTTGACGGAATTTGAAGCACATTTCCCGAAGTTATGGAGGTTCAAAGCTTGAAAAGTCACGAAAGATGTGTGTTTGTGCACATAAATTACTCGTTTTCTACAAAAAATTCACCAAGATACAATGAAGCCTTATTTGTCATGTTAAAGAGCTCGTTGAGGTGATTCTGTGGTAAAATTTTGAAGCGATTTGGAGCTCATTTGCCGAAGTTACGGAGGTTCAAAGCTTGAAAAGTCACGAAAGATGTGTGTTTGTGCACATAAATTACTCGTTTTCTACAAAAAATTCACCAAGATACAATGAAGCCTTATTTGTCATGTTAAAGAGCTCGTTGAGGTGATTCTGTGGTAAAATTTTGAAGCGATTTGGAGCTCATTTGCCGAAGTTACGGAGGTTCAAAGCTTGAAAAGTCACGAAAGATGTGTGTTTGTGCACATAAATTACTCGTTTTCTGGAAAACTCACCAAGATACAATGAAGCCTTCTGAGTCATGATGAAGAGCTCAACGAGATGATTCTATGATCAATTTTTGACGGAATTTGAAGCACATTTGCCGAAGTTACGGAGGTTCAAAGCTTGAAAAGTCACGAAAGATTTGTGTTTGTGCACATAAATTACTCGTTTTCTAAAAAACTCACCAAGATACAATGAAGCCTTCTGAGTCATGATGAAGAGCTCAACGAGGTGATTCTATGATCAATTTTTGACGGAATTTGAAGCACATTTGCCGAAGTTACGGAGGTTCAAATCTTGAAAAGTCACGAAAGATGTGTGTTTGTGCACATACATTACTCGTTTTCTAAAAAACTCACCAAGATACAATGAAGCCTTCTGAGTCATGATGAAGAGCTCAACGAGGTGATTCTATGATCAATTTTTGACGGAATTTGAAGCACATTTGCCGAAGTTACGGAGGTTCAAATCTTGAAAAGTCACGAAAGATGTGTGTTTGTGCACATACATTACTCGTTTTCTAAAAAACTCACCAAGATACAATGAAGCCTTCTGAGTCATGATGAAGAGCTCAACGAGGTGATTCTATGATCAATTTTTGACGGAATTTGAAGCACATTTGCCGAAGTTACGGAGGTTCAAATCTTGAAAAGTCACGAAAGATGTGTGTTTGTGCACATACATTACTCGTTTTCTAAAAAACTCACCAAGATACAATGAAGCCTTCTGAGTCATGATGAAGAGCTCAACGAGGTGATTCTATGATCAATTTTTGACGGAATTTGAAGCACATTTGCCGAAGTTACGGAGGTTCAAATCTTGAAAAGTCAAGAAAGATGTGTGTTTGAGCACATAAATTACTCGTTTTCTGGAAAACTCACCAAGATACAATGAAACCTTATTTGTCATGTTAAAGAGCTCGTCGAGGTGATTCTGTGGTAAAATTTTGAAGCGATTTGGAGCTCATTTGCCGCAGTTACGGAGGTTCAAAGCTTGAAAAGTCACGAAAGAAGTATGTTTGTGCACATAAATTACTCGTTTTCTGGAAAACTCACCAAGATACAATGAAGCCTTATTAGTCGTGTTAAATTACTCGTCGAGGTGATTCTGTGGTCAAATTTTGAAGGTAGTTGGAGCTCATTTGCCGAAGTTACGTAGGTTCAAAACTTGAAAAGTCACGAAAGATGTGTGTTTGAGCACATAAATTACTCATTTTCTAGAAAACTCACCAAGATACAATGAAGCCTTATTAGTCGTGTTAAATTACTCGTCGAGGTGATTCTGTGGTCAAATTTTGAAGGTAGTTGGAGCTCATTTGCCGAAGTTACGGAGGTTCAAAACATGAAAAGTCACGAAAGAAGTATGTTTGTGCACATAAATTACTCGTTTTCTGGAAAACTCACCAAGATACAATGAAGCCTTCTGAGTCATGATGAAGAGCTCAACGAGGTGATTCTATGATCAATTTTTGACGGAATTTGAAGCACATTTCCCGAAGTTATGGAGGTTCAAAGCTTGAAAAGTCACGAAAGATGTGTGTTTGTGCACATAAATTACTCGTTTTCTACAAAAAATTCACCAAGATACAATGAAGCCTTATTTGTCATGTTAAAGAGCTCGTTGAGGTGATTCTGTGGTAAAATTTTGAAGCGATTTGGAGCTCATTTGCCGAAGTTACGGAGGTTCAAAGCTTGAAAAGTCACGAAAGATGTGTGTTTGTGCACATAAATTACTCGTTTTCTACAAAAAATTCACCAAGATACAATGAAGCCTTATTTGTCATGTTAAAGAGCTCGTTGAGGTGATTCTGTGGTAAAATTTTGAAGCGATTTGGAGCTCATTAGCCGAAGTTACGGAGGTTCAAAGCTCGAAAAGTCACGAAAGAAGTATGTTTGTGCAAATAAATTACTCGTTTTCTGGAAAACTCACCAAGATACAATGAAGCCTTCTGAGTCATGATGAAGAGCTCAACGAGGTGATTCTATGATCAATTTTTGACGGAATTTGAAGCACATTTGCCGAAATTACGGAGGTTCAAATCTTGAAAAGTCAAGAAAGATGTGTGTTTGAGCACATAAATTACTCGTTTTCTGGAAAATTCACCAAGATACAATGAAGCCTTATTTGTCATGTTAAAGAGCTCGTCGAGGTGATTCTGTGGTAAAATTTTGAAGCGATTTGGAGCTCATTTGCCGAAGTTACGGAGGTTCAAAGCTTGAAAAGTCACGAAAGAAGTATGTTTGTGCACATAAATTACTCGTTTTCTGGAAAACTCACCAAGATACAATGAAGCCTTATTTGTCATGTTAAAGAGCTCGTCGAGGTGATTCTGTGGTCAAATTTTGAAGGTAGTTGGAGCTCATTTGCCGAAGTTACGTAGGTTCAAAACTTGAAAAGTCACGAAAGATGTGTGTTTGAGCACATAAATTACTCATTTTCTAGAAAACTCACCAAGATACAATGAAGCCTTATTAGTCGTGTTAAATTACTCGTCGATGTGATTCTGTGGTCAAATTTTGAAGGTAGTTGGAGCTCATTTGCCGAAGTTACGTAGGTTCAAAACTTGAAAAGTCACGAAAGATGTGTGTTTGAGCACATAAATTACTCATTTTCTAGAAAACTCACCAAGATACAATGAAGCCTTATTAGTCGTGTTAAATTACTCGTCGAGGTGATTCTGTGGTCAAATTTTGAAGGTAGTTGGAGCTCATTTGCCGAAGTTACGGAGGTTCAAAACATGAAAAGTCACGAAAGAAGTATGTTTGTGCACATAAATTACTCGTTTTCTGGAAAACTCACCAAGATACAATGAAGCCTTCTGAGTCATGATGAAGAGCTCAACGAGGTGATTCTATGATCAATTTTTGACGGAATTTGAAGCACATTTGCCGAAGTTACGGAGGTTCAAATCTTGAAAAGTCACGAAAGATGTGTGTTTGAGCACATAAATTACTCGTTTTCTGGAAAACTCACCAAGATACAATGAAGCCTTATTTGTCATGTTAAAGAGCTCGTCGAGGTGATTCTGTGGTAAAATTTTGAAGCGATTTGGAGCTCATTTGCCGAAGTTACGGAGGTTCAAAGCTTGAAAAGTCACGAAAGATGTGTGTTTGTGCACATAAATTACTCGTTTTCTACAAAAAATTCACCAAGATACAATGAAGCCTTATTTGTCATGTTAAAGAGCTCGTCGAGGTGATTCTGTGGTAAAATTTTGAAGCGATTTGGAGCTCATTTGCCGAAGTTACGGAGGTTCAAAGCTTGAAAAGTCACGAAAGAAGTATGTTTGTGCACATAAATTATTCGTTTTCTGGAAAACTCACCAAGATACAATGAAGCCTTCTGAGTCATGATGAAGAGCTCAACGAGGTGATTCTATGATCAATTTTTGACGGAATTTGAAGCACATTTCCCGAAGTTATGGAGGTTCAAAGCTTGAAAAGTCACGAAAGATGTGTGTTTGTGCACATAAATTACTCGTTTTCTACAAAAAATTCACCAAGATACAATGAAGCCTTATTTGTCATGTTAAAGAGCTCGTTGAGGTGATTCTGTGGTAAAATTTTGAAGCGATTTGGAGCTCATTTGCCGAAGTTACGGAGGTTCAAAGCTTGAAAAGTCACGAAAGATGTGTGTTTGTGCACATAAATTACTCGTTTTCTACAAAAAATTCACCAAGATACAATGAAGCCTTATTTGTCATGTTAAAGAGCTCGTTGAGGTGATTCTGTGGTAAAATTTTGAAGCGATTTGGAGCTCATTTGCCGAAGTTACGGAGGTTCAAAGCTCGAAAAGTCACGAAAGAAGTATGTTTGTGCAAATAAATTACTCGTTTTCTGGAAAACTCACCAAGATACAATGAAGCCTTCTGAGTCATGATGAAGAGCTCAACGAGGTGATTCTATGATCAATTTTTGACGGAATTTGAAGCACATTTGCCGAAGTTACGGAGGTTCAAATCTTGAAAAGTCAAGAAAGATGTGTGTTTGAGCACATAAATTACTCGTTTTCTGGAAAACTCACCAAGATACAATGAAGCCTTATTTGTCATGTTAAAGAGCTCGTCGAGGTGATTCTGTGGTAAAATTTTGAAGCGATTTGGAGCTCATTTGCCGAAGTTACGGAGGTTCAAAGCTTGAAAAGTCACGAAAGAAGTATGTTTGTGCACATAAATTACTCGTTTTCTGGAAAACTCACCAAGATACAATGAAGCCTTATTTGTCATGTTAAAGAGCTCGTCGAGGTGATTCTGTGGTCAAATTTTGAAGGTAGTTGGAGCTCATTTGCCGAAGTTACGTAGGTTCAAAACTTGAAAAGTCACGAAAGATGTGTGTTTGAGCACATAAATTACTCATTTTCTAGAAAACTCACCAAGATACAATGAAGCCTTATTAGTCGTGTTAAATTACTCGTCGAGGTGATTCTGTGGTCAAATTTTGAAGGTAGTTGGAGCTCATTTGCCGAAGTTACGTAGGTTCAAAACTTGAAAAGTCACGAAAGATGTGTGTTTGAGCACATAAATTACTCATTTTCTAGAAAACTCACCAAGATACAATGAAGCCTTATTAGTCGTGTTAAATTACTCGTCGAGGTGATTCTGTGGTCAAATTTTGAAGGTAGTTGGAGCTCATTTGCCGAAGTTACGGAGGTTCAAAACATGAAAAGTCACGAAAGAAGTATGTTTGTGCACATAAATTACTCGTTTTCTGGAAAACTCACCAAGATACAATGAAGCCTTCTGAGTCATGATGAAGAGCTCAACGAGGTGATTCTATGATCAATTTTTGACGGAATTTGAAGCACATTTGCCGAAGTTACGGAGGTTCAAATCTTGAAAAGTCACGAAAGATGTGTGTTTGTGCACATACATTACTCGTTTTCTAAAAAACTCACCAAGATACAATGAAGCCTTCTGAGTCATGATGAAGAGCTCAACGAGGTGATTCTATGATCAATTTTTGACGGAATTTGAAGCACATTTGCCGAAGTTACGGAGGTTCAAATCTTGAAAAGTCACGAAAGATGTGTGTTTGAGCACATAAATTACTCGTTTTCTGGAAAACTCACCTAGATACAATGAAGCCTTATTTGTCTTTTTCAAGAGCTCGTCGAGGTGATTCTGTGGTAAAATTTTGAAGCGATTTGGAGCTCATTTGCCGAAGTTACGGAGGTTCAAAGCTTGAAAAGTCACGAAAGAAGTGTGTTTGTGCACATAAATTACTCGTTTTCTGGAAAACTCACCTAGATACAATGAAGCCTTATTTGTCTTTTTCAAGAGCTCGTCGAGGTGATTCTGTGGTAAAATTTTGAAGCGATTTGGAGCTCATTTGCCGAAGTTACGGAGGTTCAAAGCTTGAAAAGTCACGAAAGAAGTGTGTTTGTGCACATAAATTACTCGTTTTCTGGAAAACTCACCTAGATACAATGAAGCCTTATTTGTCTTTTTCAAGAGCTCGTCGAGGTGATTCTGTGGTAAAATTTTGAAGGTAGTTGGAGCTCATTTGCCGAAGTTACGGAGGTTCAAATCTTGAAAAGTCACGAAAGAAGTATGTTTGTGCACATAAATTACTCGTTTTCTGGAAAACTCACCTAGATACAATGAAGCCTTATTTGTCTTTTTCAAGAGCTCGTCGAGGTGATTCTGTGGTAAAATTTTGAAGCGATTTGGAGCTCATTTGCCGAAGTTACGGAGGTTCAAAGCTTGAAAAGTCACGAAAGAAGTGTGTTTGTGCACATAAATTACTCGTTTTCTGGAAAACTCACCAAGATACAATGAAGCCTTATTTGTCTTGTTCAAGAGCTCGTCGAGGTGATTCTGTGGTAAAATTTTGAAGGTATTTGGAGCTCATTTGCCGAAGTTACGGAGGTTCAAAACTTGAAAAGTCACGAAAGAAGTGTGTTTGTGCACATAAATTACTCGTTTTCTAGAAAACTCACCAATTTACAATGAAGCCTTATAAGTCATGTTAAAGAGCTCATCGAGGTGATTCTTTGGCCAAATTTTGAAGGTATTTGGAGCCCATTTGCCGGAGTTAAGGAGGTTAAATCTTGAAAAGTCACGAAAGATATGTGTTTGAGCACATAAATTACTCGTTTTCTAGAAAACTCACCAATTTACAATGAAGCCTTATAAGTCATGTCAAAGAGTTCGTCAAGGTGATTCTGTGGTCAAATTTTGAAGGTATTTGGAGCCCATTTGCCAAAGTTCCTGAGGTTCAAAGCTTGAAAAGTCTCGAAAGTTGTGTGTTTGATCAAATAAATTACACGTTTTCTAGAAAACTCTCCAATTTACAATGAAGCCTTATAAGTCATCTCAAAAAGTTCATCGAGGTGATTCTGTAATCAATTTTTGAAGGAATTTGAAGCACATTTGCAGAAGTTCCCGAGATTCAAAGCTTGAAGTCAGGAAAGATGTGTGTTTGAGCACATAAATTACTCGTTTTCTAGAAAACTCTCCAATTTACAATGAAGCCTTATAAGTCATGTTAAAGAGCTCGTCGAGGTGATTCTTTTGCCAAATTTTGAAGGTATTTGGAGCCCATTTGCCGGAGTTACGGAGGTTCAAAACTTGAAAAGTCACGAAAGAAGTATGTTTGTGCACATAAATCACTCGTTTTCTAGAAAACTCACCAAGATACAATGAAGCCTTATTTGTCATGTTAAAGAGCTCGTTGAGGTGACTCTGTGGTAAAATTTTGAAGCGATTTGGAGCTCATTTGCCGAAGTTACGGAGGTTCAAAGCTTGAAAAGTCACGAAAGAAGTATGTTTGTGCACATAAATTACTCGTTTTCTGGAAAACTCACCAAGATACAATGAAGCCTTATTAGTCGTGTGAAATTACTCGTCGAGGTGATTCTGTGGTCAAATTTTGAAGGTAGTTGGAGCTCATTTGCCGAAGTTACGGAGGTTCAAAACATGAAAAGTCACGAAAGAAGTATGTTTGTGCACATAAATTACTCGTTTTCTGGAAAACTCACCAAGATACAATGAAGCCTTCTGAGTCATGATGAAGAGCTCAACGAGGTGATTCTATGATCAATTTTTGACGGAATTTGAAGCACATTTGCCGAAGTTACGGAGGTTCAAATCTTGAAAAGTCACGAAAGATGTGTGTTTGTGCACATACATTACTCGTTTTCTAAAAAACTCACCAAGATACAATGAAGCCTTCTGAGTCATGATGAAGAGCTCAACGAGGTGATTCTATGATCAATTTTTGACGGAATTTGAAGCACATTTGCCGAAGTTACGGAGGTTCAAATCTTGAAAAGTCACGAAAGATGTGTGTTTGAGCACATAAATTACTCGTTTTCTGGAAAACTCACCTAGATACAATGAAGCCTTATTTGTCTTTTTCAAGAGCTCGTCGAGGTGATTCTGTGGTAAAATTTTGAAGCGATTTGGAGCTCATTTGCCGAAGTTACGGAGGTTCAAAGCTTGAAAAGTCACGAAAGAAGTGTGTTTGTGCACATAAATTACTCGTTTTCTGGAAAACTCACCAAGATACAATGAAGCCTTATTTGTCTTGTTCAAGAGCTCGTCGAGGTGATTCTGTGGTAAAATTTTGAAGGTATTTGGAGCTCATTTGCCGAAGTTACGGAGGTTCAAAACTTGAAAAGTCACGAAAGAAGTGTGTTTGTGCACATAAATTACTCGTTTTCTAGAAAACTCACCAATTTACAATGAAGCCTTATAAGTCATGTTAAAGAGCTCATCGAGGTGATTCTTTGGCCAAATTTTGAAGGTATTTGGAGCCCATTTGCCGGAGTTAAGGAGGTTAAATCTTGAAAAGTCACGAAAGATATGTGTTTGAGCACATAAATTACTCGTTTTCTAGAAAACTCACCAATTTACAATGAAGCCTTATAAGTCATGTCAAAGAGTTCGTCAAGGTGATTCTGTGGTCAAATTTTGAAGGTATTTGGAGCCCATTTGCCAAAGTTCCTGAGGTTCAAAGCTTGAAAAGTCTCGAAAGTTGTGTGTTTGATCAAATAAATTACACGTTTTCTAGAAAACTCTCCAATTTACAATGAAGCCTTATAAGTCATCTCAAAAAGTTCATCGAGGTGATTCTGTAATCAATTTTTGAAGGAATTTGAAGCACATTTGCAGAAGTTCCCGAGATTCAAAGCTTGAAGTCAGGAAAGATGTGTGTTTGAGCACATAAATTACTCGTTTTCTAGAAAACTCTCCAATTTACAATGAAGCCTTATAAGTCTTGTTAAAGAGCTCGTCGAGGTGATTCTTTTGCCAAATTTTGAAGGTATTTGGAGCCCATTTGCCGGAGTTAAGGAGGTTCAAAGCTTGAACAGTCACGAAAGATGTGTATATGAGCAAATAAATTACTCGTTTTCTAGAAAACTCTCCAATTTACAATGAAGCCTTATAAGTCATGTTAAAGAGCTCATCGAGCTGATTCTTTGGCCAAATTTTGAAGGTATTTGGAGCCCATTTGCCGGAGTTAAGGAGGTTAAATCTTGAAAAGTCACGAAAGATATGTGTTTGAGCACATAAATTACTCGTTTTCTAGAAAACTCTCCAATTTACAATGAAGCCTTATAAGTCATCTCAAAAAGTTCATCGAGGTGATTCTGAGGTCAAATTTTGAAGGTATTGGGAACACATTTGCCGGAGTTAGAGAGGTTCAAAGCTTGAAAAGACACGAAAGATGTGTGTTTGAGCACATAAATTACTCGTGTTCTAGAAAACTCTCCAATTTACAATGAAGCCTTATAAGTCATCTCAAAAAGTTCATCGAGGTGATTCTGTAATCAATTTTTGAAGGAATTTGAAGCACTTTTGCCGAAGTACCTGAGATTCAAAGCTTGAAAAGTCACGAAAGATGTATGTTTGAGCACATAACTTACTCGTTTTCTAGAAAACTCACCAAGATACAATGGAGCCTTATGACTCATGATGAAGAGCTCAACGAGATGATTTTTTGGCCAAATTTTGAAGGTATTTGGAGCCCATTTGCCGTAGTTAAAGAGGTTAAAAGCTTGAAAAGTCAGGAAAGATATGTGTTTGAGCTCATAATTTACTCGTTTTCTAGAAAACTCTCCAATTTACAATGAAGCCAGTAGTTAGTTATTACCGATTTTGGCTCACTTCCCCCCACCACTTTACTTCCCCCACCACTTTACTTTCCCCCACCACTTTACTTCCCCCCAACCACCATTCTAGCTTTTTGTATATATTTTTATCTTTTAAGGGGATTTTCAATAAATATAAGTAAAGTTTTAGTAACATTTCAATATTTTCCGTCAAAAAATTAATATAATGCATCTGTACAATGGATGTAATAAAAGTTTTACACAAAAGTGTAACTTGGAACGAGACATGAAGCAATCATGTCGTTTTCAATCGTCTTGTTCTATTGTAGTGAATAAAGCAGAGAAAAGAAAAGCAGATTTTTCTAGTAGTGCTATCAAGAAAGCCAAAATACCAAACCTGCTACTATCCCATTGCAAAGAGTGTAATAACCGGTACAAGAAGAAAACGCTTAGTGCTTATTTACGTTCAAATCTTCATAAAAATATAGTGTGTGACAAAAACGATAACAGAACTGTGAAAGTCATAACTTCAGCATTTAATCGTATTATTTCTTTTATGCTGCTTTCGGAAAAGAAACATGTAGATATTGGAGATTTTTTTGGTGATGTGAAGAAATCTTTTATAGAATTGATTTTACAACAACTTAAGAAACATAAATTGGTAAAGGTGAATGTTGAATTGTTTGGACAATACCTTTTACACTCAAAGGAGATTCTAGAACTTAAATCTTTTAATACAAAGAATAAGAATGTTTCTTTATCATCGGATATGGAAATAATCTTTGGTGACTTTTTGAGTGAAATCAAGGAAAAAGTGTCAGTGTTTGCTGAAAATGGATCAGAATGGGCCTTGTAGAAAATAATGCATTTAGAAGTCAACATTAACAAATATAATCCAATTCGAGCTTCCTCATATATTCCTTTACCGAAATAGATCGTTAACAAACACGCCATCATTAATGTGAAGGAGAGTAGTCGACACTCCGTCGATGCGAGTAGACGTGTTCACGCAGCAGCGATAGTGGTGTTTACAATTAGTGATAAATATAAACATAGATGAAATACCACTCCCAATACGAGGTGGTATTGCGGTTAAGACCGTAAGCAATCGTATATAAAATTTAAAATATAAAATACTTAAAATATTTAAAATAAAATAAACTCAACCAATTGCCATAAAGATGGCTAACCAGGAACCATTTAAAAAAGCACCCAAAATTAGGATATCCCCGTTAGGACAAAATGAATTAAATGAAGGTAGTAGTGTTTCAAACTATTATGACGCTTGGTAGGAGCAAGTGCAAAATAATAAACAACTACAACAAGCAATTAACCAATTACAATTGGAGATACACCATCTGAAAGCAAGATTGGAAGAGAAGAACAAGAAACAAAAATTATCTTTCAGCTCTCAAGAGGATATTGCTCCCATTGAATACCAAACAGATGAGGAAGAACTTGCCAAGGAGACAGAGTGGATCAGAACGAAAGTCAAAAAAAGAAAAAGAACTAAAACTGATTCAACCCCAATAATAAAACTAACAAATTTAAATAAGCAACCAGAGCGGCAGCAACAAAAACGAATTCATAAACCCCCGTCAATTATACTATCAGGAATTAAAAACCAGGAAGAGCTATGTGCAAGTACTGGCCAAATTATCGGTAGCGAGAACTTTCCAACAAAACTACTAAACAGGGATACAGTTAAAATAAACGTTTTGAACGAGGATTGCTATAGGGTTTTAACGAATGAGCTCAAAACTCGGGGTCTTGCATGATACTCCTACGAAAACAAACAAAATAAGGATATTAAAGTAATGATAAAGAACCTGCACCACTCATTCCAACCTAAAAATATTATAAATAACCTAAACGAACAGGGATTTGTAGCCAAGAATGTGACGCTAAAACTGAAATGGAAAACTAAAGAACCTCTTGACATGTTCATTGTAGCCTTCTCAAACAATGAAAATGTAAAGAAAATATATGACATTAAAACAGTCTGTAACACTAATGTTACTATAGAACCACTAAAAACCAATAAACTAATACCACAATGTAAAACATGCCAATCGTTTGGACACACAAAGAACTATTGCAACAAAACCCCTAGATGTGTTAAGTGCGCTGGCTCTCACCTCACGTCTGAATGCAAAAAACCGGAAAATATTGCACCGAAATACTGTCACTGCGGTAAAAATCACCCTGCGAGTTACAGAGGATGTGAAGTTATTAAAGAACTTCAAAAACTAAGAGGAAATAAAAACAAAACCCAATCAGTAGCAAAAGAAGCTATAATGGCAAAAACATGTAACCAGAAGGTGTCTGGAAGGAAGGAAAACAAGGAAAGCTATGAATCATATAGCCAAGTGTTGATGAAAAGGAAATCCTCAGGAACCCAAGAACCGAAAACCAATAAAGATAGATTAGACCAAATACTGGAACTATTAAAAAACCAAGATCTGCGTCTCAACAAAATCGAGAGCACCCTTAAAATAAAATAACGATTAATGGCCTCCCTACGTATAATGGAATAGAATGCTAATGGACTTGCGAAGCATCTACAAGAACTCCAGGTAGTATTACATTCAGAGAACATAGATATATGCCTCACATCCGAGGCTCATTTTACCACAAAATCCTTTATAAGACTCAAAAATTACTCAGTCTATCAAACAGTACATCCCGCCAACACAGCACGAGGAGGTAGTGCTATTATTATCAAAAATAACATCAAACATTATGAAGAACAACAACACAAAACAATGGAAATTCAAGCAACTGTTATTACGATCGAGACAACCAAACAAAACCTAAAGGTATTCGCTGTCTATTCTCCACCGAAATACAGCATCACCGCAGAGCAATACATGACACTTTTCAAAAAACTAAAAACACAATTCATTATGGGTGGTGACTTTAACGCTAAACATACCCAATGGGGTTCAAGGCTCATCACTCCCAAAGGACGAGAACTATATACAGCAGCTGCTGGTTATGGCTGCCATTTTATATCCACTGGACAACCAACCTACTGGCCAACTGACCCCAATAAAACACCGAATTTAATTGACTTCTTCATTATTAAAAGTGTGTCACTGAACGTTATTAAGATTGAGAGTGGCCTTGACATGTCATCGGATCACTCTCCGATATACCTAACACTTAGTGACCACATTATCACCAGGGAATACCAGCAAAGACTAACCAACAAAAAGACGGATTGGAATTACTTCAACAAACTATTGGAAAGCCAGATAAACATAACCAAACAGCCTAAAACGTGGGTACAATTGGAAGAAGATATTGTTAACTTCACTGTAGCGATCCAAGAAACCGCCGGGAAAAGTACTCCTGCTATCAAAAGAAGAACAAATGGTCTTAACTATCCAAAGGAAATTTGCGAACTGATTACTGAAAAGCGAAAACTTAGAAGAAGATGGCATCAGACAAGGAGCCCCATAGACAAAAAACTACTAAATAGAGCTACTCAACAACTAACTAAAGAAACTAAACGCATTAAACAAGAGTTAACAAACGAATTTCTTTCAAACCTGACCCTGGATAATGACCCAAATCACTCGTTGTGGAACGCTACAAAATATCTTAAACGTCCCATACCCCATGTGCCTCCAATCCGAACTCCAGATGGCAAATGGGCTCAAAGCAATGTGGAAAAAGCCAATATGTTTGCAACACATCTTGAAGCTACATTCCAGCCAAATGCAGGAGACAATATATTACCACAAGCTATAAACAGCAACTGCTCGGAAGAAATACCGTTAGTAACACCCAAAGAACTATTTGAAGAGATAAAATACAATCTAAATGCGAAAAAAACACCAGGTTACGATCTTATAACGGGCGAGATTTTAAAGCACCTTCAACGAAAGTCTTTGGTTAAACTAACTAATTTGTTTAACGCCTGCATACGGATGAAATATGTCCCAAGTGTATGGAAAACGGCTGAGGTGATCATGTTGCCAAAACTTGGAAAAGACCCAAACAAAGTTGAATCCTACAGACCCATATCGCTATTACCAACTATGTCTAAATTGTTCGAGAAAATAATATTAAAGCGGCTTAAGCCATTCATTGAACAAAAAAAACTACTCCCTACACATCAGTTTGGATTTAGAAACGACCATTCAACAATTGATCAAGTACATCGTATCACAGATGTAATCGAAGAGACGTTGGAAAACCAAATCGTGTGCACAGCCGTCTTCATTGATGTAGCACAAGCATTCGATAAAGTGTGGCACGAAGGTTTATTGCACAAACTAAAGACACAAGTTCCCAGCCAATACTATCAACTCATAGAATCATACCTAGCTGATCGACACTTCCGAATAAAATATGAGGATGCGTACTCAGAACTAAAAGGGACTAAAGCTGGTGTACCCCAAGGGAGTGTGCTGGGGTCGGTCCTATATCTTCTCTTTGTCAGTGATATTCCAACAACGCTGTATAGCACAACAGCCACCTTTGCAGACGACACAGCGATCCTGGCAGTAGCAGAGACGGTAAAAGACTCAACTAAAAAATTACAATCCGCAGTCAACAAAGTTGCCGCATGGACCCAAAAATGGCGCATCAAACTTAATGAAACCAAGTCAGTACAAATAAATTTCACAAACAAAAAGATAATTCCCCAGCCAATCTTTATTAATGGCGTGAAACTTCCATATTGCAATACCGCAAAATATCTTGGTATGACACTGGACACTAAGCTCAGGTGGAAGGAACATATCAAGAAAAAACGGAATGAACTCAATATTAAATTCAGAAAAATGTATTGGTTACTTGGCCGTAACTCCAAGCTATCAACATATAACAAGCTTATGGTATACAAGCAAATTCTAAGACCAGTATGGACCTATGGAATACAACTGTGGGGCTGTGCTAGCGTTTCTAACATCCAAATAATCCAAAGATTCCAAAACAAAGTACTGAAGTCTATCGTGAATGCACCGTGGTATGTGCGTATATGTGATCTTCATCGCGATTTAGGGGTTGAGATGATTTCGGAAGTAATTGGTAGGTTTGCCGATTCGCATCAAAACAGACTTCAAAACCACGTCAATAAAGAAGCCTCAGGTCTTCTTAGTGCGAAATATCGTACTAGAAGACTCAAAAGAACGAAACCTTTTGAACTTGTAAAGTGATCCCGAGGGGAATAACTTAGTAGTAGCAATGTAGCTCTAGTAAAATAGGATAGAACAAAATTGATCGTTAGTTATGTAAACTAGTTTTAATTGTAGTGGGTTCTGTTAGAAGTGGGCATGTAAATGCAAATACTGCAAACGAACCTTATAAAAAAAAAAAAAAAAAAAAAAAAAAAAAAAAAAATTATGTGAAGAATAAGGATCAACAGTGTTTTGGATGGAGTATTATAAGCGCATTGTTTCCTGTCAAAGCGAACGCTGACAGAACAACTTCATATCCAAATTTTTTTAATATTCTTAACTTTGCCAGAATATCGTTTCCAGTAAATTTAAAAGACATCAAATTATTTGAATTGCAAAATAATATTTCTGTGAATTTTTATGGTTTAGAGAGTGTTGATTGTGGACGCAAACACGAGATAGTTGGACCGCTTCATTATTCCTCTCAAAAATTTCCCACACATGTAAATTTGTTATTATTGAATCAAGGTAAGAATTATCATTATTGTTGGATAAAGGATATGTCTAGGTTAGTATCTTTTCAAATTAATAAAGTAGGACATAAAAAATATTTTTGTGATGGTTGTTTAATATATTTTAATACAGAACACCAATTAGATATACACCAAAAAAATGATTGTAATCATGTGACAACAAAACTTCCTACAACAAAAATTAAAATAAATAAATATGGTCAAAATATTCCTGAAAATGTTCTTCAATTTGAAAATTTTCAACGCTAGATAAAAGTTCCTTTTATAATATATGCAGACTTTGAATATTTTTTAAAACCTTTAGAGTTTGAAGTACCCAAAAGTTGTGATGAGTCTTATACTAAAAATACTTTTAAACACGACCGTACGCCTTTGCTTATTTCATTAAATGCTCATTCGATAATTCATTGTCACTATTAGATTATTATTTCGGTGAGGATGCAGCTGAGGTATTTTGCAAACGAATTGAAGAACACATTCACAAAATTTACAATACTCATCTGAAGCATGATGTTAAAATGCTTCCATTAACAGACGAACAAAAAAAGGATTTTGAAAATTCTGTTATTTGCAGTATTTGTGATGAAAAATTTAAACCCGAAGATGATGTGGTTAAAGATCATGACCATATTACCGGATACTACCGTGGAAAGGCTCACAATCTATGTAATTTACATTACAAAATACCAAACTTTATTCCAGTTTTTTTTCACAATCTAAATTATGATTCCCATCTATTTATTAAACAGCTTTGTTGTGAAGGAGATATAATAGATATTCTTCCACAAACAAAAGAAACATATATTTCATTTTCTAAATCAATTTTAGTAGATAAAGTAGCTACAATGGACAATAGAATTAAAAATATTTTCATTAAACTTAGATTTCTAGATTCTTTTCGATTTGTTGCTTCATCGCTTGAATCTTTAGGTGAAAGTTTAGAAACAGAGCAATGTATTGAAATAAAAAAAATTTTAAAGATCCAAATCAATTTAATGAAATTAGAAAAAAGGTGTATTCCCATATAATTATATTAATTCAATGGAAAAATTATATGAAATTCAACTACCCGCTATTGATGATTTTTATGATACACTTAATGATAAACCTATAAGTCCCGCAGACTATAACAGAGCTAGAAATATTTGGAATTTATTTAAATGTAAAAATTTATTAGATTATACTAAAACATATTTATTATCTGATGTCCTCATTCTTACTGACTTTTTTGAAGCTTTTCGAAATGTTTCATTTAATATATTTAAATTAGATCCTGCTCATTATTATACATCACCAGGTTTAAGTTGGGATGCTATGTTAAAATACACTAAAGTAAAATTAGAATTATTAACAGATATTGATATGTTGTATTTTTTTTAAAATAACATAAGGGGGGGTATATGTCACTGCAGTGTTCGAAAGATAGAAGCTAATAACAAATTTCTTCAAAATTTTGATTCAACAAAACCGTCATCATATACAGGGTTATTCACGCTATACGGCTCGGAATATTGTGGCCAAAATACGAGGTTTTCTAAAAATTTTTCTTTTGGGTTATATGGGGATCTATTATGGCTACTTTTTAAAATTATTTTCATATTATACAGGGTGTCCCAAAAGTGCTAAAAGTATCAAAGTTGTGTTTTTTTTAATGGAACCCCTTGTATATTGTTGCATTTTTGGATTCTCCCATCAAAATAAATGTGTGTTTTAATAAGGTTTACAATACCTAGCACTTACGGTTTTTGAAATAATTTAAATTTTGTAAAAATTTGGCCTAATTTTCATGTTTTAACCACTTAAGCAGTATTTAAGTTATGTAAGCGTAATTTACAGTGTAGTGTAATAATGGATCATACTTTATATCCCAATCATGAAAAACTTGCCAGCTTATACAGGGTGTGCAAAAATTAAAACTATTCAAATGAGGAATTTAAGTGGCTATAACTGGATTAATTTAAATGCAATGCCATATTTTTTAACTTACCAGGATATGTAGTTTTTAAATACCCATCGAATGGTACTAGGGTGTTCATAGCTAAGTCTTCGCGTTTTTGCAGAATGCACTAAATAATGGCTCCTTGCGCCATTTGGCGTCTTTTAGTTCAAAGTTCCAATGTATCTAGTTGCCTATGATATTTCAAAATATCAGATAGTTAATTTAGTTTATTTTTTAGTTTAGTCTGCAAAGGTACTTTTTTTCTAGAGTGTGTAATGTACCCTCAGGCTACGCCTATGCCTATGCAATCCGTCCGATCATGTCCGTGATGACCATATGTTGGGAACCCATTTTCTTCCTGTAAGGGTTGCCCTGCATAAAGGAACTTTCACTCTTTTATCCTTATCAAGACAAAGGTCTAAATTCATCCATATTTGGTCAAAATCTTTACAGCTGCAATTCCCCGTAAATTCTCAATTTTTGCCTTTGTCTCAAGATACGGTTTAAGGATTTAAAAAGTTATCAACTGTAGATTGACCCTGTTAATGGGTACCGATCCCCTAATTGGGTATTTAAGCTACCCCGAATCCCATAAACTCTCTTTTACTCTAAAAATCCTCTCTAATGTCAAGATCATTTTAGTTTTTACCGATTAATACATAAAAGGAATTGTCTACAATACGCCTCCAACAACTCCACAGGATATGAAAACACGTATAAGAGACGCGTTTGAAACTGTTACTCCGCAAATGTTGTCCAGAATTAGCGATGGTTTTGAAAAAAGATTTTGTAAGTGTTTGGAAATGGACGGTCGACATTTCGAACATCTGTAATAAATATTTTGTTTCCGTTTTATGTTATACTTGATATGTGATTTAAAACATTGAACTAAAAGACGCCAAATGGCGCAAGGAGCCATTATTTAGTGCATTCTGCAAAAACGCGAAGACTTAGCTATGAACATCCTAGTACCATTCGATGGGTATTTAAAAACTACATATCCTGGTAAGTTAAAAAATATGGCATTGCATTTAAATTAATCCAGTTATAGCCACTTAAAGTCCTCATTTGAATAGTTTTAATTTGTGCACACCCTGTATAAGCTGGCAAGTTTTTCATGATTGGGATATAAAGTATGATCCATTATTACACTACACTGTAAATTACGCTTACATAACTTAAATACTGCTTAAGTGGTTAAAACATGAAAATTAGGCCAAATTTTTACAAAATTTAAATTATTTCAAAAACCGTAAGTGCTAGGTATTGTAAACCTTATTAAAACACACATTTATTTTGATGGGAGAATCCAAAAATGCAACAATATACAAGGGGTTCCATTAAAAAAAACACAACTTTGATACTTTTAGCACTTTTGGGACACCCTGTATAATATGAAAATAATTTTAAAAAGTAGCCATAATAGATCCCCATATAACCCAAAAGAAAAATTTTTAGAAAACCTCGTATTTTGGCCACAATATTCCGAGCCGTATAGCGTGAATAACCCTGTATAATGTATTTAGATGCAACCAACTTGTATGGACATAGTATGAGTCAACCACTTCCAATTGATAATTTTTCTTGGATGACTATTGAAGAAATAGATTCTCTTAAAATTGAATCATTGAAAGATAATGACGAATATGGTTATGTTTTTGAAATAGATATTAAATATCCTAAAAATTTGCACGAAGAACATAATGAGTTACCCTTTTTAGCTGAAAATATTTGTGCACCTAATTCTAATAAAAAAAAATTAATTTGCACTTTAAATCATAAAGAAAAATATATCATTCATTATCGAAATCTTAAACAGGCTCTTGAGAATGGGTTACAGTTAATTAAAATTCATAGAGGACTTAAATTTAAACAAAAAGCTTTTCTAAAACCATACATTGATTTAAATACTGAAATGAGAAACAAATCGAAATGTAAATTGGAAAAAGATTGTTATAAATTGTTTAATAATGCTATCTATGGTAAATCCTTGGAAAATGTTGATAAACGTGTTGATATAAGATTAGTAACACATTGTAAAAACATTGGACATAAGCAGGGTGCTGAATTTTTAATTGCAAAACCGAATTTCAAGAATTCTTTAGTCTTTAACGAAAATCTTGTTGCTCTACAACTAGAAAGGTTAAAAGTACTATACAACAAACCGGTGTATGTGGGGTTTAGTGTGTTAGAATTATCAAAAACTGTAATTTATAATTTTTATTACCAATATGTAAAACGGAAATATGGTAACAAAGCAATTTTATTATACACCGACACCGATAGTTTAGTGCTTCATATCACAACAGACAATTTTTATGAAAATATGCAAGAAAATTTAGAAAAATTTGATATTTCAAATTATAGTGAAATAAACCCACATAACATCACTAAAAACAAATCGGTTTTGGGTTGTATGAAAGATGAGTTCGCAGGAAGAGCAATCGAAAGTTTTTATGGAACAGGAGCAAAGGCTTACTGTATTAATTTAGAAGATTTGACTGAAAAAAAAGCAAAAGGTGTTAATAAATATGTCATTCAAAATTCGCTTACTTTAACAGATTATAAAGATGTTATTGAAAAATTCGAAATTAAATATAGAAAAATGAATTTATTTCGATCAATTTTGCATGAAATGTATACACAGTTGAAAAATAAGGTTGCGTTGTCACCTGAAGATGATAAAAGGTATATAATTCGAGATAGTTTCAGAACTTTAGCGTGGGGTCATAAGGATATAGATATTTTAGAAACCAAAACCAATAATGAAGATGAATCAGTAAACAATCTTATTATAACTTTACGAGATTTAGTACATAGTAAATATAAATAAAAAAATGTAATTAGTGTAAAAAATGAATAAAAATATATTTATTTTAAACATTTGTTTTATTCACCAGCATTTTAGTCTCAATCTTCTTACGGTATGGAAGTGATCAAAAATATAGTATTATACTCTGTATTGGGGAGTACATTATACGTATTCAACCCCACAAATTCCCATTATCAATATATCTGTTTAAATGATAGCAAAATTGAAACATATCCACACTGTTATAAAGCTATGAATTTTTCTAGAATAAATAATGTTGATGTATTTTCATACAATTTAAATTCCTCCATTCCTACATTTTTCAAAATCTTGTTTGTATATCTTAATGGATCTCAAGTAGTCTCAACGTGGAATGTCATTACTCAATGTTCTAATTCTTATTTTAATAAGCACAATAATAACATAAAAAGCAACGAATTTGAAAATACCTGTTCACATACATCATCCTATATAGCATTTAGTATTTTACTACTTATAGTTTTTCCTATCATTTTAACAATACTTTATTGTTACTTAAAAAATCGATTTAAATTTTGCATCCACTATCCCCCCACCACTAAAAACCCCCACAACTTTACCCCCCAACACCACTAATAATCCCAACCACAATTTCTTGATTATTTAAACAATCACGTTAAGTCCACAAATAGTCAGAATTAAGCGTTAGTTTAAATCTAGCATTAAAATGTATAAATCTCATAAAAATCAATTCTCCAAGAATACGGAAGAATTTAAAGGAACTCGCGCCGGTATTGTTATAAATGAAATAATTTACTACATAAACAAATCAAAATCTAAATGGATTAGTGTTGGTTTGTCTTTGGAGAGAGAATACAACCCAGTTATTAAACTAGGAGGTGCAAAGAATAATCAATGCGCTATTTTCAATGAAGAACAATGGATTTCCTTTTTGAACAACCAAGGAATTATGATGAGCTTCGTGCATTCTACCAACCAAGGATGGTTGCCTATGCAAGGGGATGGTTACGAAATACATTTTACGTTTATTGGTGATTCAAGAATAATTAAGATCGTTCAAGATGGTGGAAATGAAATTTTTCTCGGAGGTGATACTATAAGTATACTAACAAGTTTAGTGAATTTAATAAAATATCGGTTTGATACGTTGAAATCGCAAGAATTTCCATTGTACTATAACACTCTTTTAGAAGGAGTATCACAAAAAAACGGTGACTTGATTACAAATATGTATACTATTATTTCTCCATTGAAAAACAGTTATAATGTGTGTTATGTGTTAGAATTATTAGAATTTCACAAAAACTGTATTGTAGAGGATGTTGAAATAATTGCTTGCAATGAATTTGTAAAAAGTTGTCTTGAAAAATAAAATTATTGATGTAAAACTTTTGATTTTGTAGTGAGGAATTTCAAATAAATCCATTTATTAGAAAGCATGTATTTTGATGATATAGAAATACTGTTTATACATATTTGATTATTAATAAATAAGAAAAACTATAACACACTTGATAATACCATGGAAAAAACAATATCTTTTAATGACAAGAACGAAGTCTTCAAACTGGTTGCATGGAGTTTTGCTTATAGAGAGGCTAGAAAAAATGACCATCTAACATTGCATATTAATAGACTCCACTTTCAAAGAAGAATTCGGTTGTGTGACGAAATAATTGCTCAAATATGTTCAAATCCACACAGGATGAAAATTTATAATGAAAGATTTAATGTTACAACTATTGGAGATTAATTAAAAGAAAATTTTAGTAAATGAAAAGTAAATTTATTACAGAATATCTTTTTTCAAAATCCAGGAATTGATTGAGTTACTAAAACCAAGCCATTTAACATAAACTTTATCCCCTTTTTGTTTTAAAATTTTTTCAACCAAGTAAACGTCAGGATATTTAACTTTCTGCAATTCTTCTTTATAGAATCCTCCCTGAACATCTTCATTTTTGTAATCTTTCAATAAGTATGTTGTGGGATTGGTCAACTGTACCTTTTGTATTTGGAATATTTCGCTAGACCAATTCGGTGTGTAACCTTTATCGAAAGCTTCTCTGTGTTTGGAAATCCTCACAAAATCATTCAATTTCAATTTTGACCTTTTGGGATCCACCGTTTTCAAATGGGTGTAGGAGTTTGATAAAATTTCCTCAGCATTCTTATTATTGACACTGTTAGGTTTGTAACCAGTAGTTCGATGAATTGTGTTATTGTATTTTTGTACAATTTTTTCTAAAATATCAATCCATTTATAATTTCCTTGAATTGAGAATTGTTGCCACATAATGTTCTTCAACGTGCGATTTACTCTTTCAACGATGCTTGCTTTTAAATTAGAAAATGTACTGTAATGATTAATTTCATATTTTTTCATAAGTTTATTAAAATCCCGGTTGTAGAATTCGGTACCAAGATCTGTATGCAAATTTTTCGGGGGATTAGATCTTCTTAAAATTGCTTCAAATGCTAAAGTAACATCTTTACTTTTTTTACTTTTTAATGGCATTACCCAAACATATTTTGAAAAGGCGTTTATAACTACCATGATATAACGAAACCCCTTATTTAATTTGGCATACGGTTGCATTTCTACGAGATCCGCTTGCCATAAGTCATGCAACCCTTTAATGATTACCCTACGTCTTTTATAATTTTTCCTTGTAGGTTTATATAGCTCGCGAGCCACAGTTTCCTTTGGAGTGAGTGACATAATTAAACTACACTATCGCTTCCTTTTAGTAGTTGTTTGTTTTAAAACGTTTGCCTCAATCTGCAAAACTCTTTGTATTATCGAATTAGTGTTATAATTTAATGACTTATAGACTTGATATGGTTTTGATAAATATGTTTTAAATTTGTGATATCTTGTTGAAATATGATAAGTAGGTTCGCATTATCCCATATTAATTGTTTAGGTATAGACGAATATGTCTGACACAAATAAAAACAATCAATGTTTTATGTCTTCCAAAGCAAAAATAATCCTTAACAATTTTTTGATCACAACAAACAATATCATCGAAAATAATCAAAGAATTAGGTTCAATTTCTCTTGGATCAACAATATTCTCAGCACTATCTGACTCATAGAAACCGATTTGTTTAAGAGGTTTCATAAGTGTCCTCAAATACTCATACTTTGGTTGATACAATGACTTGGAATAAATATACAAATTTTTAAATCGTACCCCATTGCGATCTTCAATTAAAGAAATTATAACATTAGTTTTTCCGCATCCTGATGGGCCAATAATTAAGCCCCTTTTACTACTTCCCTGAAATAAGTCACCATGTTTTCTGAAAGTATTTTTTCTCAATTCGTAAGCTTTAATGTTTATCGTGTGTAGCTGTTTTTCAAGACGCATCTTTTAGGTACTTAAAGTACATAAAAAGTGAATGTCTACCAGTTGTTGGATAACCTTATATATAAAATGATTAACTTTCACAATGATCCCATCATTCATACAAAAACTCCCAAAAAAGAGGAACTGGTATTATCAATACTTTGATAAACAAATTACCTGTTGAATTGCATATTCCAGGATACAACTTCTGTGGTCCAGGAATCAAGTTGAAGGAAAGATTATTCAGAGGTGATACAGGTGTAAATCTTTTAGATGAAGCTTGTAAAGAGCACGACATAGCATACAACGAGAGGAAAGATTTACAAAGTAGACACGAAGCGGATAAAATCTTAGCATCAAAAGCACTAGCACGGTTCAAGGCAGGTGATTCGGGAATCGGTGAAAAAATTGCAGCTTTAGGTATTAGTGGAGTTATGAATGTGAAAACAAAGTTAGGAATGGGATTGCGAAAAAAAGGAAAACAGGTCGAGGCTTAAGAGAAGGTAGTAAAAAGAAAACTCTAAACAAAACAATTTTAAACGTAAAAAAGGGACTTATTGGACAAAAGTTTAAAAACTTAAAATCTAGCGCCAAGTATGCTCTAACACTTGCAAAAAAGGGTGGAAAAATTTTACCTCCAAAAAAGAGAGTTATTCCTATTCCTAAATCTGGCGGATTTTTACCTTTGATACCCCTGTTTGCTGGTTTATCAGCATTAGGTGCATTACGAGGTGGAGCTGCCGGTATTGCAAAAGCGGTAAATGATGCGAAAGCAGCATCTCAAAAATTAGAAGAAGCGAAAAGACACAATGAGACAATGGAAGCTATAGCACTTGGTAAAAAAGGAAGCGGATTATATCTAAAGCCATACAAATCAGGATGTGGACTCTACTTAAAACCATATTCAAAAAACTGCTAAATGAAATACCTCGAAAATCACTAACAAATTTTCAGTTATTAAAATATATAAAAAAATTGCAAATTCCACATTTCCGAGGTGTTGGAAAAACTCCAACATAAAAATCGCTCTCACGTATTGCCCTAACATCTGGGTAATAAATCTGGTAAAGAGAGAAACCAGAAACAAAAGCTTGACATACCACTGGGTGCCAAACCATGGGTACCGCGCTAATCACCTCTCATCTGGTGCACATTCACCCTGATTTATGAAGTGCAAATTGCCCAAACACATTAAGGGCAGCAGTAAATTAGGATGAAATGTGGCAACACACGCGCAAGTGGACATGAACCAGAGGGTGTTAGCGATAAGGTAAGGGTGTGAAAGCATCAAGGTGGCGACTTTCTCATGAAATCGTGGGAACCCAAACTCGGGAACCTGCGTCCTTTGCGGGAAGGGGCACGAACTCCTCTTGGAGCAAAACCAGAACCGTTTTTCATCCCGTCGCGAAAACAACAAACCTCTCTAGCTCGCGTTGCCATAAAACCCCACACACGGGCAATATTGTTAATAGGTTAGTCACAACTCACCCTGTAATTCGTAATTCAACTAGTCTGTCATTAAATTCAAGGTAACTTGTGTAACCGAGTATATCATTTCTCGAATCTTTGGAACCCCATTACTTTATGACGGTAGCCCGTCTGGTCCTTCGAATCAACTAAGAAACCTCACCAGCGTATTTGGATTCCCCTGTGGGTGCCTAGTGAGGCAGTCACTACTGTTAGGCAGGAACTCAGGAAGCCCCTGGCCTAAACACGAGGTATTTTCATGAGAAATAAATTACCAAAGAAAATTAAAGAGAACGAGCATGGTATAGTGAACCTGGATGATTCAACCAACAAAGGAACTCATTGGACCTGTTATGCTAAAAAAGGAAAAAGAATTATATATTTCGATAGTTATGGAAACTTAAAACCGCCAATAGAGTTAGTTAAGTATTTCATTAGTGATGGTCTCGAGAACAATATAAAGTATAATTATACGAGATATCAAACCGAAAAGCAAGTAAATTGTGGTCAGCTCTGTCTAGAATTTCTTTATAATGAAGTGTATAAAACTCAATAAATTTACTTCTAATTTCAATATTGACAAGACATGTCTTATAGTTTTGTTCTTAATGGTAAGTCTTCAACACTCACTGCGAAATTTAATCCTCCTATACATCTTGATGACAATTTCGAATACGTAATCGGTTTAGTCAATTTTGAAACATTCAACTCAATTCCAAATGTTGAGAAAGGATCTAATTTGTTTATTATTGGTGGAGAGTATATTACAATACCACCGGGTTGCTATGAAATAGAAGATATTTCTAAACATTTAAAAAAAGAAATTGAAGAAAATACGACACTTGAGTTAACTGCAAACAACAACACTCTTAGGACACATCTTATTTCATCTGCAGACGTTAAATTTGAAGAAGGAACTATAGCAAAACTTTTGGGGTTCGAGTATAAGGTTATACCAGCTAATACTTTGGCAGTGTCTGATCGCCCCGCAAACATTTTTAAGGTAAATGCTATAAATATCGATTGCAGTATAGCTGAAGGGTCTTTTTTAAATGGTACACCAGTTCATGTAATACATCAGTTTTTTCCCAGTGTACCACCCGGTTTTAAAATAATTGAAACTCCCCAGAATGTCATTTATTTTCCCGTAATTGTGAATATTATAGATAAAATAACTGTAAAACTAGTTGATCAAGAAGGTAATTTGATTAATTTTCAAGAAGAATCCGTGACGTTAAGACTTCATCTTAAACGCTTGGACTCGGGATGATAATTTTGTATAATAGAACACCAAACCTAGATTTTGGCAGAACGCTTAATATCCTCGGTAAACAATAAAACTCTGATAGTACAAAAAAATACACAAGAGGGTTAACACCTTTGAATAAACGGTTTCTTATTTCCCTGGGATTTACATTAAAAAATGGAACATATAAACGTTCAAGAAAAAGTTCTTATTGATGATTCAATTTTGAGTTGAGAAGTGCTCTCTTTTGAACCATTCAATCCCACTAAATTGGGGTTGAATGATGAAATTAGAATATCTTTACAACAAACCGGAAAATATCCTTTACCATGCAAAAGTGAACTTTACCTCGAATTAAAGGTTACTAAAGAGGATGGTACGCCACTTACAAATACATACTTGATAAATAATGCCGCTGCGTTTTTATTCAAAGAGTTGAGATATGTTTTAAATGGAGTGACAATTGACTCAGTGCGAGATATTGGTATAACATCAACCATGAAAGGTTATTTATCATATAATTTAAATGAAAGCGTTAAGCTTCAAAATGCTGGATGGTATCCAGCGGAAAAAAAAGAAAAAATCATTATGGTAGACTCTAATGGAAATGTTTCTTTATGTATTCCTCTCAAGATGTACTCTGGTTTCTTTGAAGATTACAAGAAAATAATTTTAAATTCACATCAAGAATTAATTCTAGTTAGAGCCAAGGACGATTCCAATGCATTGGTGCAAACAGCAGAATCTACAGAAAAACCGAGACTTACGATAACAAAACTCTGTTGGAGAGTTCCACACTTGACAGTAGCAATTCCACAGGAATTAGCACTTACAAAAATTATTGACAAAAATATTGACATCCTACTAACTTTTCGAAGTTGGGAATTAGTTGAATATCCGGAGTTATTAGAAACCACCAGACATAATTGGCCGGTAAAGACATCAACCAAAATTGAAACTCCTCGCCATGTTATACTTGCATTTCAAAAAGATAAAAGAGACAATCTTAAAAAAGATATGAGCAAATTTGATCACTGTGACCTACGAAATGTAAATGTCTATTTAAATTCTGAAAGATATCCGTATGGTGATTTGCAACTGGATTTTAAAAACAATAAATTTGCAACGCTGTATGAAATGTTTTCTGAATTTCGTCAGGTTTACTATAATAACACACAAGAATCGATTTTCACTTCATCAGAATTCAAAGATAAAGCACCCCTTGTTTATATCAATTGCACCCATCAAAGAGATTTACTTCAAACTGGACCAGTCACTATGAGAGTGGAATTTGAAACTGCAGAAAAAATGTCTGATAAAACGACGGCCTATTGTCTCATTATTCATGACAAAATATTTAGTTACAATCCACTTACTAAAATTGTAAAACAGCTTTAAATTCCCACCACAAATGACTATGTATATTAAGTATTAGAAAAAATATTGGGTTTAATTGAAAGATTGTTTATAAAAATACTACAAGTCATTTTGACCATTTTGGTAAATAGACTTGAATCCTTTTTAGAAAATCCATGAAATCTTAAATGTTGGATTAAAGAATATTCTATCATGAAATCTACTTTCCTAAAGTTTGAACAATTAAAAATGTGATGACAGTTTTGAATATTCGAAGATGTAAAGATAACAAAAAGTGTTAAAGAACTTTAATGGGCATGCTTGCTAACAGCTATAAAATGGAGGATAATTCTGCAATACATATCAAAATGTTTTCAGAATTCAAAGTGAATTTGTCTATTTACATAGAAAATTTACAAAAATTAAAGCAACAAATTAAAAACTATACCGACAAAAAAACAATGTTTAAAAAGTTTGAAGAATTAAAAGTATGAAAGTATTGGTGATTGATGTGCAAGGGTTTTTAGTGGAAAATAAATTTATTCCCAAAGAACTAGCAGCCTACGATGGAGAAAAAATATGTCACTATATTTTTAAACCACCACACAAAATATCACTCCTATCACCTGAGTGCTATAAACAAGCGGTTTGGTTAATGAGGAATCACCATCGGCTTCCATGGGATCAAGGATATACCCCCATTCATGAGTTTTCCAAGATAATAAGAAGTTTAACAGAAAAAGCAAATCATGTGTATGTAAAGGGGAAGGAAAAAGCTGATTATGTTAGAAAGTACTCATTCAAGCCGGTTTTAGAACTCGAAGAAGGATTGAAAATTCAACATGCAGAAGCTAGATGTTTGTATCATATTAAATCTACATGTATTTGTGCATTATCTAATGTTTATTTTTTATATGAAAACTATTTAAATGTTTAAATAAAACCAATTTATTTAATAATTCTTTAACATCTTTTATACATTTTATCCTTCATTTCCTGGTTTCTTTTGGTATAAACTTTAATACTTCATCTAAAGAATCTTCTAATCCTAAATCTTCTAACGTTGTTAAAAAGGTTCTTAAATCAGATGTATGCAAAAACATATTATAGGCTTGTACTGCGTTTCGATATTTTTCACCGATTTCTTTACATTCTTCATATGTATATAATTTTTCCATTCCATATATGGCTTCGTGTTCTGCATCAAACTCCAAATCTCTAAAATGTTGGGCTAAGTTTTCTATTGATGAAACCAAATTAAAGGCTGGTTTTTCTTGAACATAAGCTGACCACATCTTAATAGATACTGAAATACTGTAATACGTGCAGTGTATTATGTTGTCAAATGATATTACCATATTTTGTTAACTATAATCACTTAGATAGAGGAAGTCATTGTGATGGAATCTCAATAAGATATTATTCCTTTTTAAAGATAAAGTTTTTAATTATTACATTATTATTGAATGCAAAAAACAGAAAATTAATATCAAAAAGTTCCCATATGATTACCATACAAGCAATTAAAAAACCCAAAATTGGTTAAACACCTTATTTGGGATGGTATAAGATATTATTCCTTTTAAAAGATAAAGTTTTTAGTTATTACATTATTATTGAATGCAAAAACAGAAAATTAATATCAAAATCTTGTCCATTAAGGGATTTTTTATATGTCGGTGCTGAAATAAATACGATCGGATCGAGCACTCCGTCATCATTTTAGTTTCATCAACCAAACATAGTAAGTGTAAAATTTATTTAATACTTCTATTATAACATGTGTAGCAAACCAAACGTTTATTTCTTAAAATCACTATGTGAAGAGGGTCCAGCTAATATACATCATCAAGTGGTGATTGGAAAAAAATCCAACCAACCAATTGTGACACTTCTTCAGGGGGCAAAACAAATTCCAAATTCACCAATATTAGTGGAAGATGAGTTGGATGGTAAGGAGGAGGAGGAAGAGGAGCTACACAAAATATTATCTGAAGGTACAACAAATCCTTCTAATAATTCAAAAACTCTTCAGAACCTTGCACAATCACCACTAATATTGGATGAAATAGAAGAGGCCATAAGCAATTTAAATAATTCTTTACGTTGTAATGAAAGCACTGAAGCTCAAAAATGGGTGTTTGAAAAAAGTAATCCAGAGGAAATTATAATGGTCGAAAAAAAACAGCAGGACACGAGAGCATCTCGTTGGGAAGAACATCAAAAACGTTTGACTTTGCTCGAACAATCCATGGATGCAACCAAAGAAAAAATAAAGGATCTTGAAACACTAATAAAGCTTCAACAAATAAGAAAAAGAAAGTTAATCGAACTTTATTCGAATATAAATGAAGAAGAAACACTTCGAGAAAAAATCAACAAAAGACAATTGTAAACAAAATTTTTAACTTTTATTTTTGTGAAACAGATATGGACAACAAATCAGAGATGGTTCAAGAACCTCTTTCGAACCAAGTAAATGATGTGAACCAGGATGTAGAGACAAGTCGATCACACGATGAGAAGCGGGATGGTCAATCAACTTCCAACCCTTTAGTTGATGAGAGCTGGGACATAGAAGAAACCCCAACATACAATCCAGAATTATATGTTCTCAACAATCCAATCATTCGAACTATAAGAGGAAAAACAAAAAATTAAGAAAACAGTTTATTTTAAGTGAGCGAGAAAGGTGGATGAAATTTAAATAAACCATATATTATTTAATACCGCCTTTTTATTACCTAATCACAATCGGAATCAAACATTCGAATGAAAATTTTAATAATCCCTATAAGAATATATTCATCAAGAACAGGTAAACCACCATGTTAATATTCATCGTTGAATAAGACACACACACACTTGTTATATGATTAAAAATATAAATATCCATTTTATTATTCACTAGTGTTTATTAAGTCACTTTACACATAGTTAAATAATAATATGATGTGTGTATACTTTATTACAAAAATAACACTTTTCTTGAGAGTCTGGGGGTCCATCAACATGTGTTCTCCATTCTGGTCGATTATAATGAACAAAACATGGTAACTTCACTTGAAGGGCAAAGTTTGTCTTATATTCCGTTGGAAGTTTTCCCCAAATATCCAACAATTCGAAAGAATTTGCATATTGTATTAGATAATCTATGGGTAGAGATTTAAGTTCATCTTGACTAAAATTTCTCAGTGACTTTTCACCACTCATGTGTGTCATCATAGCAGATAGTGAAGGACAACAATTCATGTTTTGTCAAAAATAGTTTAAAATATTTAAACAAATACAAAAAGCTAGAATGGTGGATGGGGGGAAGTAAAGTGCTGAGGGGGGTAAAGTGGTGGGCGGAAGTGAACCAAAATCGGTAATAACTAACTACTTGGCATAATCGGCTTGATTGTGTTTTGGTAAGTTTTCTAGATAAAGAGTTATTTAAATGCTAAAACTAACATACATTGTGACTTTTTTAACTTTGAACCTTAATAACTTCGGTAAACGATCACCACATACCTTCAAAAATGACTTGAACGGATTTTCTCGACGAGCTCTTTAAGTTGGCACAATCGGCATGATTGTGTTTTGGTAAGTTTTCTAGATAAAGATTTATTTAAATGCTAAAACTCACATACTTTGTGATTTTTTTAACTTTGAACCTTAATAATTTAGGTAAATTAGAAACAAATACCTTCAAAAATGACTCATACGGATCAGCTTGACGAGCTCTATAAGATAGCACACTCTGCTTGATTGTGTTTTGGTAAGTTTTCTTGACAAGGATTTACTTAAATGCTAAAACTCACATACTTTGTGATTTTTTTAAACTTGTACCTTAATAACTTCGGTAAATTAGTAACAAATACCTTCAACAATGCATCACACTTATCATCTCGACGAGCTCTTTGAGATGGCTAACAGGGCATGATTGCATTGTATTGTGGTAATTTTTCTAGATGAAGATTAATTTAAATGCTAAAATAATGTTGAAATAACGCCAAACCATGCTTATCGACCAATTTCCGACGAAACACGCCGATTTCACGGATTTGAGGATTTTTAAGCTCAGTGTTGTTAAGAATGACGGAAATAGCACGAAATCGTACGATTTACACGATTTGGACAAAAAGTGCCGCTTCTATTAGAGCCAAATTGACGATTTGCCGTTTAAGGCCTTATTATGCTTATTTTGCCAAAAGGAGACGATTTGAACAAAATTGTTTGTAGTGTTGGCGAGATAACGCCAAATCGTACAATTTGGATAAAAAGTGCCGCTTCTATTAGAGTCAAATTGACGATTTGCCGTTTAAGGCCTTATTATGCTTATTTTGCCAAAAGGAGACGATTTGAACAAAATTGTCTGTAGTGTTGGCGAGATAAAGCCAAATCGTACAATTTGGACAAAAAGTGCCGCTTCTATTAGAGCCAAATTGACGATTTGCTGTTTAAGGCCTTATTATGCTTATTTTGCCAAAAGGAGACGATTTGAACAAAATTGGTTGTAGCGTTGGCGAAATACCGTCAAATTGTACGATTTGACCAAAAAGTGCCGCTTCTATTAGAGCCAAATTGACGATTTGCCGTTTAAGGCCTTATTATGCTTATTTTGCCAAAAGGAGACGATTTGAACAAAATTGGTTGTAGCGTTTGCGAGATAACGCCAAATCATAAGATTTGGACAAAAAGTGCCGCTTCTATTAGAGCCAAATTGACGATTTGCCGTTTAAGGCCTTATTATGCTTATTTTGCCAAAAGGAGACGATTTGAACAAAATTGGTTGTAGCGTTTGCGAGATAACGCCAAATCATAAGATTTGGCCAAAAAGTGCCGCTTCTATTAGAGCCAAATTGACGATTTGCCGTTTAAGGCCTTATTATGCTTATTTTGCCAAAAGGAGACGATTTGAACAAAATTGGTTGTAGCGTTTGCGAGATAACGCCAAATCATAAGATTTGGACAAAAAGTGCCGCTTCTATTAGAGCCAAATTGACGATTTGCCGTTTAAGGCCTTATTATGCTTATTTTGCCAAAAGGAGACGATTTGAACAAAATTGGTTGTAGCGTTTGCGAGATAACGCCAAATCATAAGATTTGGCCAAAAAGTGCCGCTTCTATTAGAGCCAAATTGACGATTTGCCGTTTAAGGCCTTATTATGCTTATTTTGCCAAAAGGAGACGATTTGAACAAAATTGGTTGTAGCGTTTGCGAGATAACGCCAAATCATAAGATTTGGACAAAAAGTGCCGCTTCTATTAGAGCCAAATTGACGATTTGCCGTTTAAGGCCTTATTATGCTTATTTTGCCAAAAGGAGACGATTTGACCAAAATTGGTTGTAGCGTTGGCGAAATGTCGCCAAATTGTACGATTTGGCCAAAAAGTGCCGCTTCTATTAGAGCCAAATTGACGATTTGCCGTTTAAGGCCTTATTATGCTTATTTTGCCAAAAGGAGACGATTTGAACAAAATTGGTTGTAGCGTTGGCGAAATAACGCCAAATCGTGGTTTTCGGGCAATTTCCTACGAAACTCGCCGATTTCACGGATTTGACTATTTTTAAGCTCAGTATTGTTAAGAATGACGGAAATAACACGAAATCGGACGATTTACACGATTTGGTCAAAAAGTGCCGCTTCTATTAGAGCCAAATTGACGATTTGCCGTTTAAGGCCTTATTATGCTTATTTTGCCAAAAGGAAACGATTTGAACAAAATTGGTTGTAGAGTTTGCGAGATAACGCTAAATCATAAGATTTGGACAAAAAGTGCCGCTTCTATTAGAGCCAAATTGACGATTTGCCGTTTAAAGCCTTATTATGCTTATTTTGCCAAAAGGAGACGATTTGAACAAAATTGGTTGTAGCATTTGCGGGATAACGCCAAATCATAAGATTTGGCCAAAAAGTGCCGCTTCTATTAGAGCCAAATTGACGATTTGCCGTTTAAGGCCTTATTATGCTTATTTTGCCAAAAGGAGACGATTTGAACAAAATTGGTTGTAGCATTTGCGGGATAACGCCAAATCATAAGATTTGGCCAAAAAGTGCCGCTTCTATTAGAGCCAAATTGACGATTTGCCGTTTAAGGCCTTATTATGCTTATTTTGCCAAAAGGAGACGATTTGAACAAAATTGGTTGTAGCGTTTGCGAGATAACGCCAAATCATAAGATTTGGACAAAAAGTGCCGCTTCTATTAGAGCCAAATTGACGATTTGCCGTTTAAGGCCTTATTATGCTTATTTTGCCAAAAGGAGACGATTTGAACAAAATTGGTTGTAGCGTTGGCGAAATGTCGCCAAATTGTACGATTTGGCCAAAAAGTGCCGCTTCTATTAGAGCCAAATTGACGATTTGCCGTTTAAGGCATTATTATGCTTATTTTGCCAAAAGGAGACGATTTGAACAAAATTGGTTGTAGAGTTGGCGAAATATCGTCAAATTGTACGATTTGGCCAAAAAGTGCCGCTTCTATTAGAGCCAAATTGACGATTTGCCGTTTAAGGCCTTATTATGCTTATTTTGCCAAAAGGAGACGATTTGAACAAAATTGGATGTAGCGTTGGCGAGATAACGCCAAATCGTAAGATTTGGACAAAAAGTGCCGCTTCTATTAGAGCCAAATTGACGATTTGCCGTTTAAGAACTTATTATGCTTATTTTGCCAAAAGGAGACGATTTGAACAAAATTGGTTGTAGCGTTTGCGAGATAACGCTAAATCATAAGATTTGGACAAAAAGTGCCGCTTCTATTAGAGCCAAATTGACGATTTGCCGGTTAAGAACTTATTATGCTTATTTTGCCAAAAGGAGACGATTTGAACAAAATTGGTTGTAGCGTTTGCGGGATAACGCCAAATCATAAGATTTGGCCAAAAAGTGCCGCTTCTATTAGAGCAAAATTGACGATTTGCCGTTTAAAGCCTTATTATGCTTATTTTGCCAAAAGGAGACGATTTGAATAAAATTGGTTGTAGCGTTTGCGAGATAACGCCAAATCATAAGTTTTGGCCAAAAAGTGCCGCTTCTATTAGAGCCAAATTGACGATTTGCCGTTTAAGGCCTTATTATGCTTATTTTGCCAAAAGGAGACGATTTGAACAAAATTGGTTGTAGCGTTTGCGAGATAACGCCAAATCATAAGATTTGGCCAAAAAGTGCCGCTTCTATTAGAGCCAAATTGACGATTTGCCGTTTAAGGCCTTATTATGCTTATTTTGCCAAAAGGAGACGATTTGAACAAAATTGGTTGTAGCGTTTGCGAGATAACGCCAAATCATAAGATTTGGCCAAAAAGTGCCGCTTCTATTAGAGCCAAATTGACGATTTGCCGTTTAAGGCCTTATTATGCTTATTTTGCCAAAAGGAGACGATTTGAACAAAATTGGTTGTAGCGTTGGCGAAATATTGCCAAATCGTAAGATTTGGCCAAAAAGTGCCGCTTCTATAAGAGCCAAATTGACGATTTGCCGTTTAAGGCCTTATTATGCTTATTTTGCCAAAAGGAGACGATTTGAACAAAATTGGTTGTAGCGTTTGCGAGATATCGCCAAATTGTACGATTTGGCCAAAAAGTGCCGCTTCTCTTAGAGCCAAATTGACGATTTGCCGTTTAAGGCCTTATTATGCTTATTTTGCCAAAAGGAGACGATTTGAACAAAATTGGTTGTAGCGTTTGCGAGATATCGCCAAATTGTACGATTTGGCCAAAAAGTGCCGCTTCTCTTAGAGCCAAATTGACGATTTGCCGTTTAAGGCCTTATTATGCTTATTTTGCCAAAAGGAGACGATTTGAACAAAATTGGTTGTAGCGTTTGCGAGATATCGCCAAATTGTACGATTTGGCCAAAAAGTGCCGCTTCTAGTAGAGCCAAATTGACGATTTGCCGTTTAAGGCCTTATTATGCTTATTTTGCCATAAGGAGACGATTTGAACAAAATTGGTTGTAGCGTTTGCGAGATATCGCCAAATCATAAGATTTGGCCAAAAAGTGCCGCTTCTATTAGAGCCAAATTGACGATTTGCCGTTTAAGGCCTTATTATGCTTATTTTGCCATAAGGAGACGATTTGAACAAAATTGGTTGTAGCGTTTGCGAGATATCGCCAAATCATAAGATTTGGCCAAAAAGTGCCGCTTCTATTAGAGCCAAATTGACGATTTGCCGTTTAAGGCCTTATTATGCTTATTTTGCCAAAAGGAGACGATTTGAACAAAATTGGTTGTAGCGTTTGCGAGATATCGCCAAATTGTACGATTTGGCCAAAAAGTGCCGCTTCTAGTAGAGCCAAATTGACGATTTGCCGTTTAAGGCCTTATTATGCTTATTTTGCCAAAAGGAGACGATTTGAACAAAATTGGTTGTAGCGTTTGCGAGATATCGCCAAATCATAAGATTTGGACAAAAAGTGCCGCTTCTATTAGAACCAAATTGACGATTTGCCGTTTAAGGCCTTATTATGCTTATTTTGCCAAAAGGAGACGATTTGAACAAAATTGGTTGTAGCGTTTGCGAGATATCGCCAAATTGTACGATTTGGCCAAAAAGTGCCGCTTCTAGTAGAGCCAAATTGACGATTTGCCGTTTAAGGCCTTATTATGCTTATTTTGCCAAAAGGAGACGATTTGAACAAAATTGCTTGTAGCGTTTGCAAGATATCGCCAAATCATAAGATTTGGCCAAAAAGTGCCGCTTCTATTAGAGCCAAATTGACGATTTGCCGTTTAAGGCCTTATTATGCTTATTTTGCCAAAAGGAGACGATTTGAACAAAATTGGTTGTAGCGTTTGCGAGATATCGCCAAATTGTACGATTTGGCCAAAAAGTGCCGCTTCTATTAGAGCCAAATTGACGATTTGCCGTTTAAGGCCTTATTATGCTTATTTTGCCAAAAGGAGACGATTTGAACAAAATTGCTTGTAGCGTTTGCGAGATATCGCCAAATTGTACGATTTGGCCAAAAAGTGCCGCTTCTAGTAGAGCCAAATTGACGATTTGCCGTTTAAGGCCTTATTATGCTTATTTTGCCAAAAGGAGACGATTTGAACAAAATTGGTTGTAGCGTTTGCGAGATATCGCCAAATCATAAGATTTGGCCAAAAAGTGCCGCTTCTATTAGAGCCAAATTGACGATTTGCCGTTTAAGGCCTTATTATGCTTATTTTGCCAAAAGGAGACGATTTGAACAAAATTGGTTGTAGCGTTTGCGAGATATCGCCAAATTGTACGATTTGGCCAAAAAGTGCCGCTTCTATTAGAGCCAAATTGACGATTTGCCGTTTAAGGCCTTATTATGCTTATTTTGCCAAAAGGAGACGATTTAAACAAAATTGGTTATAGCGTTTGCGAGATATCGCCAAATTGTACGATTTGGCCAAAAAGTGCCGCTTCTAGTAGAGCCAAATTGACGATTTGCCGTTTAAGGCCTTATTATGCTTATTTTGCCAAAAGGAGACGATTTGAACAAAATTGGTTGTAGCGTTTGCGAGATATCGCCAAATCATAAGATTTGGCCAAAAAGTGCCGCTTTTATTAGAGCCAAATTGACGATTTGCCGTTTAAGGCCTTATTATGCTTATTTTGCCAAAAGGAGACGATTTGAACAAAATTGGTTGTAGCGTTTGCGAGATATCGCCAAATTGTACGATTTGGCCAAAAGTGCCGCTTCTATTAGAGCCAAATTGACGATTTGCCGTTTAAGGCCTTATTATGCTTATTTTGCCAAAAGGAGACGATTTGAACAAAATTGGTTGTAGCGTTTACGAGATATCGCCAAATTGTACGATTTGGCCAAAAAGTGCCGCTTCTAGTAGAGCCAAATTGACGATTTGCCGTTTAAGGCCTTATTATGCTTATTTTGCCAAAAGGAGACGATTTGAACAAAATTGGTTGTAGCGTTTGCGAGATATCGCCAAATCATAAGATTTGGCCAAAAAGTGCCGCTTTTATTAGAGCCAAATTGACGATTTGCCGTTTAAGGCCTTATTATGCTTATTTTGCCAAAAGGAGACGATTTGAACAAAATTGGTTGTAGCGTTTGCGAGATATCGCCAAATTGTACGATTTGGCCAAAAAGTGCCGCTTCTATTAGAGCCAAATTGACGATTTGCCGTTTAAGGCCTTATTATGCTTATTTTGCCAAAAGGAGACGATTTGAACAAAATTGGTTGTAGCGTTTACGAGATATCGCCAAATTA